>NC_082639.1:189047741-189170241 GCF_028023285.1 Balaenoptera ricei | reverse complement strand
ATATCCCATTGTCCCCAGGATTCATTGTTCCTTTTAATAATCAGGATCATTTACCCAAACTAATAATGAAACCTACTTTGGTCTGTTTGTGGAAAGGCATGAAAGATATGAAATACCCAGGTGGCAGTCTTTACTTCCAATTCAGTTATCATTCTGTGTACATAGAGGATGTATTACTTCCGTGTGTACTAAAGTTTCTAAAAGATCAGAACCCAGATTCACAAGAATAGGAAGAGTTTGTCACCTACAACTTGTAGCCCAAGCCATGGAGGCTCCAAGTAAGTTCCCAGCTTTGGCCACTAACTCCTATGCTGGGCAAGGCCCTGTCCCACCAGGGCAGCCCTGGGAGGGATAGCGATTCCTCAGTGAAAGAAAAGTAGATACCTGCCTAAGTCTCTCTCTCCTTCAAGGCAAGTGAACCATTATAAACCATCAAGAGGATTTGTTGCCCACCTTCCTACCCATGCTTTTTAAAGGATCAACCCTGGGTGGGGCTGTAAAGTTTCAGCTGTTAATTTCTGTCCAGTGCCAGCAAATTATACAGCAATACCTATATATAAGACCTAAACTTTTCCCTTCCTGGTCAATTAATAATTTAAAAAACTCCCCCTGGGATAAAAATAGAGATTGAGGGAGGGGCAGCAGAACAAAGGACAAGTTGGGAATGACAGTCAGATGCTGATGAAATTTACCTGTGCTTTCAGGGGCTGCTTTGTCTGGACCCATATATTTTATCTCCACTTGCATAGTGGAATGCCGCCGGGTATGCCTAACTCTGTGACTTCCTAGAGTTAGATAACTGCCCGGCTTGTGATAGCAATGGCCTTATGTTGTTACCTGATGTTCCAAAGTCAGACTTCTCTGTCAGGGACAAATTAAGTTGAGCTGTTTCTCAAAATATCAATACTATTGTTATTGCTAAATATAAGTGGCTTTGCTCAAAGATCTTGGGACCCAACCTTAGAAATTTTTGCTCCAATATTTGACAAAAGCATTGTAACTGCTCATAGACTCTTGAGTACAGTTAAAGCTTCTGGATCGTAAGGACCTTTGCGTTATGTTTTTTGTTAAGTTTTGATTTGCTCTGGGACCCATTAAAAGTATTTGGCCTTTTCTTAAATCTGATAAATGGATGGGAGCAGATGCTTAAATGTGGTATATTGCTTCCAAAATCAAAAAATATTTACCAAGCACTGTGTCTGTTTCTTTCAGGTAGACAGTGAAAAGGCGTAGGAGCTTCACCTCTTTGGAGAGGGTAGATATGAAACAGGAGGGAAGGGGGCAGGGCACAACCTTTAAAAAAATGACATAGCCATGGAGGATACGACAAAAACTGGTTAGAACAAACTAGGTCCAAGATGGTGGAAGATTTGACTTCCAGTGGCCCTTGAGCCTCGTTATACACTCATTGTAATACATTAGCTAAATGACACACCCACCAGCGCAATGACAGTTCTGAGGCTGACCATAAAAGGCCAAAAAGTGGGCGGTGGCCCAGTTCCTGGAAATCTCCGCCCCTTCCCCGAAATAATTGGAATAATCCTCCCACTCATTAGTCTATGAAATTAGCCCATAAAAAGCTAACCATGCCATATTTAGGGGTCTCTTGCCTTCTGAGACGGCCCACACTCTGTCTGTGGAGTGTGCTTCTCTCTAAATAAATCCACTTCTTACCTATCACTTCGTCTCTGAATTCTTTCATGACGAGGCAAGAACCTTAAATTCACTGGGAACAGATAGACATGCTCAGTTCTACTGGATCCCCAGAAATTTTCCTGAAAATGAGATAGGAGGGAAGGGGCATGGCACAACCTTTAAAAGAATGACGTAGCCATTGAGGATACGACAAAAACTGGTTAGAACCTACCATGCCTAAGATGGAGGAAGATTCCACTTCCAGTAGACCTTGCACCTCATTATGTGCTTATTGTAATACATTTGCTACACAGGTGCCATGACAGTTTTGAGGTCAACCATAAAAGGACAAAAAGTGGGCAGTGGCCTAATTCCTGGAAATCCCTGCCCCTTCCCCAAAATAGATGGAATAATCCTACCACTTGTTCGCCTATGAAATCCTACCACTTGTTAGCCTATGAAATTACCACTTGTTAGCCTATGAATTAGCCAGCGCATAAAAACTAACAACCCCATACCCTGGGGCCCTTTCACCTTCTGAGCCAGCCCACACTCTGTCTATGGAGTATGTATCTCCCTGAATAAATCTGCTTTCACTCTATTTCCACTCGCTCTTGAATTCCTTCCTGGATGAGGCCAAGGGACCCTCACTTGGCAGCCTGTTCCAGGGACTCACTCGAGACCTGGGCCATGACCTTCCTCTCAAGCCCCATTTTCCTGCAACAAAGTGGCTAATCTCTGTATTTTAGTGGAACCAATATCCTACCCCTTGGCACAGAAGTATTTTATCAAGGCATCTTGGACAGCTGCCACTATATGCTTTCTGAATCCTATCAGCATATTGTCATCAATGTAGGAGACAACATGAACTCCTACGCTCTGGTGAGACAATAGATGTCAGTAGTGGCCCAGGATCCATGAGCTGTCACCTCTCTGGGGCAAGATAGTAAAGGTGTCCCGCTGTCCTGCCAGGAGAAAGTAAACTACTTCTGTGTTCCCTGATTGTCAGCAGAGGAAAAATATCTACCACCTCAATAGCTGCGTACATGTGCCAATGGTATCAATTTGTTCCAGGAAAAAGACACATCTGTAGCAGTTGCTATAACTGGAGCCACAAATTAATGAAAACTGTTTTATATATTTTATAAAATATTTAAATGTAATAGGAATTTTAGACAACTGGATACTTAAGTTTTTATTTCTTGACTGTTTTTTTTCCCCCCGATGTATGTGTTCATTAATTTGAAAGTTTTCAGAGTAAATCACATTTGATACCTATTAATAATAATTGAATTTAACATATAAAAAATAGTCATAGTCTAGGTTACTTTTATGTCATCTGGTTCATATTCCTGTGTGACTCTGAAAGACTATTATAAATGGCTGTTTTTAATATCTATTTTGAAATGATAAGTCAATGTGTATGAAAAATGTAATTCTCAAAATATAAATTATTTTTTGCTTTTATTTATTTTCTGATTTATTTTTTCACATGTAATTAAAGAGTTAAAGTTATATCAAACAGGTAATGAACTTTAATTATCAATTTTAAGAAACACTATAGGGACTTCCCTGGTGGCGCAGTGGTTAAGAATCCGCCTGCCAATGCAGAGAACACGGGTTCGAGCCCTGGTCCGGGAAGATCCCACATGTCGCGGAGCAACTAAGCCCGTGCGCCACAACTACTGAGCTCACGTGCCTAGAGCCCGTGCTCCGCAACAACGGAAGCCACTGAAAGGAGAAGCCCGTGCACTGCAATGAAGCGTAGCCCCTGCTTGCCGCAACTAGAGAAAGCCCGCGCGCAGCAATGAAGGCCCGACACAGCCAATGATTAATTAATTAATTAAAAAAAAAAAAAAAGAAACACTATAGTTTTAGGGCAGACGTCATTTGTTTATGTGTTCAATGACAAAAAAATCTGGTTGTTTTTTGTCTAGACCTTTAACATAGAGCAACTCCTTACAACAGAATGGGGTCTCCCCCTGCCCCATGAAAGATGAATATAGTCATTTACCTGTATTGTTTTTTATGGAAATATACTTTAATCTGGTAATATTTTATGATCTAATGTTATAATTTCTTCTACTGTACTTTGTTAGGACTTCTAACTAGATAGTTGGATTATTAAATAATACATAATCTTTCCTTTTCTCTGTTTCCAATTCCCTCATTTTCAGTTACAACCCCTGGTCGTAAAAATGCAAATTCAGTATGCAAATTATATTCATTTAAAAATGTATTCACAGCAGCTTTGGGTGAAAACACAACTGCCTTTCAGCTAATGCCAAAATGAAAATCATGCCACTTATAAAATGAGTATTGATAATTTTTTTTAGAAAAAGCATATATGAACAAAGAGACTAACTGATCTGTCTTGAGATTGTGACATTTGTGAACAAAAAGGGTATGGGCTGAAAATCTAGATAAATCAAACACTATGTGTAGAAACTCATAGCTTCAGTGAATCTTTGGACAGACGCAATATTGAGCTATTGCAAGGATACAAGTAATGGCTACACAAACATTAGAACACAAAGCTTTTATAAAAATGTGAAATATGTAGGCTCTGTCAATAATAGAAGGTGCTGGCAATAATATCCATCGTGGCTAAACTAACTGAACAAATATTTATTGAACACCTTCCAGGTGCTGAACTGTGTTAATGCTGGGGATTCAAAGATGAGAAAGTCATGAACTCTGTTCCTGAACAGCTTGCTTATCTACTTAGAGAGAGGAACATCTAACAAATACTTAGAATTCAATGTACAGCAATAGAGATATTAAGATGTTTATGGTTGCTAGAGGAGAGACTGACAGGTTTACATGGAGAGGTGGTGAAGGCTATGTAGAGGATGTGCATTGAGCAACGGAGGATATAAGAACAGGGTACACGTACTCCGTGTTGGCATTTAGAAAGTTGTTTACGTAAGGTGTGAGAGAGAGAATACGATGATGGGGGATCTTAGGATGCATCTGGAAAGGGGATGCAGGAAGGGGAAAGGGGTGCGATCAAGACTCCAGCAGGGTGGGCAGGAGAGCCGTAAGTTTCTCTATGTGTAGCAGCCATGCTCAATCTGCCTTTGAGAGAAAAGGCAATTCAGGTAAAAGCAGTGCTATTGACCGTCAGCGTCCAGCGGTAGCACCTTCAGGGGGCACGCCCGCAGTTGGGCTGAGGCCATGCTCTCCCTGGGGAGCGTCCAGCTGGTAGCTGAACACTAGGTGGGGATAAGGCCCTGCCATTTCTGCCAACCAGGGGCTCCTCTAGCAAGGCACTATCCCCAGCTCCCCACTGGGTTGGCCAAGGCTTTGGCAGCTCTGCCTCCTGGTGTGAGGTCCTCTCTGCCAAATTCCCTTTCCTTTCCCAGCTGTCAGATCAGCATCACGGTCTGAAGGCTTTCCCTTCAGCCCCATTCTGCAGCCTCCTCTATTTTGCACGGAGAAGCAGTAGACGCTGTCTCTCCTAACATCACTTCAGCACCTGCTTCCTGGAGGACCCAACAGACACAGGAAGTATCAGTTGTTTGTAAAATCAGTGTTGCTAAGACTGGTACTCCTTTTATATATATATTTATATGTTTATATCTATATACATTTAAGCGTTCGCTAAGTAAATCTGATTCAAATCCTATAAAATGTAAGAGATTAATTGTATGCAAATGCTATGAGAATTTTTTCAGAATTAATCATATACTTCTCATGTGCTTAACATTGCTGAGTTTCTTTTAATGCGAGTTTATGCATTTTCAGCTTTTTTACTGTCATTTCAGAAAGACCATTAGCTAGTGTTTTCTTCATATTATTTTTTAACAGCATATGCTTGATACATTGATGATGTCTTAAATTGCACAGGAGGTTCACATGCATCCGCTTCTGCATGAGATTGTAATACTGAGATAAAGGTTGTGGAGATTTTAGGTTTCTCTTCTGCTATCCTTTAGAATTCATGACCCCAACATCTCCAAATTTATAATTGGATTTGAATCCTTGAGACACATGTTTACATTTTTTCCTCCTTGTTTTTATGTTTTCTGTTTCTTTACTGAAAACCTTAGATGTATTCTATCACTGGCTCATTGATAGGCAACTAAAGAATTGACCTGAAAACACCACAATGAAATATCACCTCACACCCGTTAGAGTGGCTTTTATCAAAAAAATAACAAATGATGGATGTGGAGAAAAGGGAACACTTGTGCACTGTTGATAGGATTGTAAATTAGTATAGCTGCTATGAAAAACAGTATGGAGGTTCCTCAAAAAAATTAAAACTAGAACTACCATATGATCCAACAATTCCACTTCTGGATACTTTTCCAAAGAAAATAAAATTAGTATCTCAAAAAAGATTATCTGTACCCCCATGTTCATTGCAGCATTATTTACAATAGCCAAGGCTTGGAAGCAACCTAAGTGTCCATAGATAGATGAAGAGATAAAGACGTAATATATATATATATGTTACATTGTATATATTCCTCAACATGAAAAAGAAGGAAATCCTTCCAACTGTGACACTGTGGATGGACCTTGAAGGCATTATGCGAAGTGAAATGTCAGACAGAGAAAGACAAATACTATATGATCTCACTCGTATGTGGAATCTAAAAAAAAGCCAAACACATAGAAAAAGAGATCAGATTTGTGGTTGCCAGAGGTGCGATACGGGGGTGAGGGGGAACTGGAGGAAGATGATCAAAAGGTACAAACTTCCAGCTATAAGATAAATAAGTACTGGTGATGCAATGTACAGTATGATGGCTACAGTCAACACTGCTGTCTGATACACAGGGAAGTTGTTTAGAGAATAAATCCTAAGGGTTTTCATCAGAAAGAAAAAAATTTTTTTCCTTTCTTTTCTTTTTCTTTTTATTGTACCTACATGAGATGATAGGTGCTAACTAAACTTACAGTGATAGTCATATCACAATATATGTAAGTCACACCGTTATGCTGCACACCTTAAACCTATACAGTGATGTCTGTCAATTATATCAATAAAACGGGGGAATAAAGGTATCCTCAAGTAATTGTATATTTTCTGTCAGCAGGCTTTTTGGTATTTTTTAAAAAAATGTTGTGCCTGTGATTCTTCTCAGCATAATATTTTACTTAGTTGATAAGTGGTGCCTGTTTAATCTGCTAAACGCTGAATCATACTTTCTGTCGTTTCTTTGGTCTCTGAGTACGACTTTTATGTGTGTGTGCATCTGTGTGTTTTAAAATATTTTGACATACTTCAAGTGAGAACAGCTAATAAATAACGTTTTAAAGAGGAGTATCGTCAGCACAGAAATGTTTCTATAAAATCATTGCACATTTATTGTTGTGGTTGTTGAATTAACCTACCTATGTGTACTGGTTTCCTAGGGAGGCCCTAACACAGTACCACAAACTGAGTGGCTTAAAACAACAGAAAGTTATTTTCTCATGGTTCTGGAGGTTAGAAGTCCAAAATCCAGGGGTCAGCAGGGCTGGTTTCTTCTGAAGGTTTTGAGGAATATCTGTCCCGTGCTTCTCTCCGAGCTTCTGCCCTAAAAACTTGGCATTCCTTGGCATGGAGGTGCATCGCTATAAATTCTGCCTCTGTCGTCACAGGGAATTTTCCTCTGCGCCTGAGTCTCTCCTCTTCTCAGAAGGACATTAGTCTTAAGTTGATAACATCTACAAAGATCCTATTTCCAAATAAGATCACATTCACAGGAATCCAGAGTTAGAACTTCAACATCTTTTTGGATGACACAATTCAACCCATACTCATATGTAAAACTACGTTTTTGTGATTACTTTTAAGTTTATAGATGGCTTTGACATGTTTTCTCATTAAATTTCAAATATGTTACTTCTTTCACATCTTCCTCCTCATGATGATTTGAAAGAAATTATTATGACTCATAAGTGTTTCATATTTAATCCTAGAACCATTAATATCTATTGTTAGTATATGAGATACCACTGCTTAACTAATTAAACCAGTACAATGTGAAGTAGTTTAAATATTCTGAACATTTACATCAAAATGTTAATCATTCGATACTCTAATTTAACTCTCTTCCAAATCTCTCTCAATCTCTGGAATTTCTCAATATAGGAATTGGACAATTATATCATTTTCAATTTCCTTATTCTTAAATATCTCAAAGTTGTGTAGGGCTTAGGGTAAATTTCACATCCTTTTATAAGCGTGGCTTTCTTATTAACAAAGGATCTTGGTATCTAATTAACACAGGAAAGACAGGGGATGTGGTGGGAAGAACATAGGCTTTGGACAGAACTGGGATCCAAGCCTGTGTTCTACTACTGTAAACTTTTCAACCTTGAACAAGTCATTTAACCTCATCTGTAAGATGGTGCTAGTTGTTTGGAGGATTAAGTGACAGCAGCTAATGTAGTTTATTAGCTTAAGTGCTAACAGCTTCTGTAGCCTCATTATATGCCAAGCATTGTTCTAGGTGCTTTACATATATTACAGTAAGTAATTTTTACACAACATACCAATGAGTTAAGTTCTATTATTATCCTCATTTTAAAGAAGGGAAACTGAGACCTAAGACTGTTTAGTAGCCTTCCTGTGGTCAATTAGCTAGTTGTGATACCACTGGAATTTGAACACGAACATGTTGCTTTCAAAGTCCACCCTCTCAATAACACCATCCTGCCTTTCCAAGTCATTTATTGGAGAGCCTGACCTAGTGGTCTGTGTGCCTTTTGGGCATTTATGTGGAGATGTATTCAGACACCTTTATGTAGCTGTGGTTTAATGGTAATGCTGTTTTTGCTGGAAAACTAGAGCTAGCAAGGCACTGAAGATCCAGAAAAAAAGTTTTACATTAAAAAAAAAAAATCAAGCATAATGTCTTTGGAAGAATGCGGAAACTGTTATCTGCTTCTGACCAATATGGATTTCTTTTTCATTCATTTAATGTTGAAGATGCCCAACTTCTCCTGTGCCCTTTGTGAGTGGCCACCGGGAAAGTGTCTTACAGTCTTTAATATGTACTCAAGATTATGAGTGTGTGTGTGTGAGCCCATGTGTGTGCACATGCACATGTGAGCATTGGGAATGTTTGAATCACTCTCAAGACTCTTAAACTGTTCAGCAACACCTGAGTTCAGCAACACCTAACTGTTCAGCGGGATAACACTACAAACGCAAGAGAACATGAAATACCCTCTTCACATACACTAGAACAAGGCATGTTGTACCCTAGGGATCAAACACTGCCTTCCGTGAACTAATCTTGTAATTTCAGCATTCACCAGGGAGCAAGGTGTAAATAACTGGAAAGGAAATTTAACTAGAAGTGACAGTCCAGCTATTCACAATGTGCAGCAGTAGAACTAAGGCTTGTTTGTTTAAGTGGACGTGAAGAGTTAATTTATGGCTCTTGGCACTAGATAGTGGTGGTCCGCTATCTGAGGAGGGCCCAGGGAATCTGGTAGGAGGTAAATCAAAAGTGTCTGGCAGGTACGAGCTGCGGGCTGTGGGAAGCCCCAGCCTTACTGCTGATAACTTATCTTTTTCCTTCCATGGAAGCTGGATCATGGTATTTAAAATATTGTCAGAGTAAATTTTGTGTGTGGTACTTTGGAGGTATTTATACAGATTGAAATCTTAAAAAAATTTAAGTTATATTTCTTCTTTTATTAGCAAATAGAACTTAGCAGCCTATTTTTATTTTTTATTTTTTAATTGAGTATAGTTGATTTACAATGTTGTGATAAGTTATACTTCAAACTTACCAAAATATACAGAAAATAAAACGACACCCAGTTAGATATAATAGATGGTAAACCAGCTACTTAACACATGTTTTTTTCTTCCTTGTCCTCTTCCTCTAAAAAAATATTTATATGCAATTTCAAAGACATAAAAGAAGAAACAACAATCTTGTTTCACCTAAACCTCTACCCACTTTGCCCAGCTGCCCAAGATTATTTGGAAGCAAGTCATAGCTATCATACTTCATCCATGCATTTTTTAAAACATTAATATCTAAAAGATAAAGATTATTTAATATGTCCACAATATCATTCTCATCTAAATAATTAATAGTAATTCCTTAATATCCTCAAATATCCATTCAGTATTCGAATTTTCCTGTTTTCTTCTATAATACAAACAGTTTGCTCGTTTGAATCAGAACCAAAGTAATGTCCACACATTGCAATTGATTGACAGGCCTCTTAAATCTCTTTGAATCTGCAGATTTCTCATCCCCCTGTCTATTTACTTCCTTGCAATTTATTTTTTGAAGAAACCCACACTCCAGATTTTGTTGATCGTATCCCAGTGGTTCCATTTAATATTTTCCTTTGTTTTTCCATAAATTGGGAGCTGGGTTTAGAAATTTAAGCAGATATAAGTTCTCTTTTTTAACAAGAATATTTCAGAGGTATCTTGTTGTACTTCTGTCAGGGGCACATAATGTTAGCTTTTCTTTCTTTTATGATTAATGCTCAGATTATCATCTTCTCTTCAAAGAAATAAAATGTTAATAGATACAGTTAAAGCTCCATCCCACGTCTCATTCCCTTCCCAGAGGTAACTGCCATCCTGAATTTTGTGTGTTTCATTTTCATACATATTTTTACACCTTAATTATATGTGCATATTTTTATAAACAAGATTTTAAATGTATGTGTGTTTTAAATTTTTACACAGTTGGTATCACACTGCGTGAATGTATTTGCAGCTTCTTTGGTGATTTATCGATGTTGAAATATGAGAATCTAATTCATTTTATTTTTAACCACAATTTAATATTACATTATATGAATGAACCCCAGTTTATTTATCAATTTGTCTAATTATGGACAGATATGTCATTTTCACTTTCTGCTATTATAAACAGCACTGCAACAAATACTCTTGGACCTGGGTCCTTGTGCATATGTACTCAAGTTTCTCCAGTACTGGTACCGAAAAGGGAAATTTCTGGTTTGTAGTGATACACTGGAGCTGGCTTGGGCTGGCTTATGAGAGCCTATTGTTAAATTTTCAAAATTTTTGCAAACTGGATTTTAAACACAGACATTATTAAAAATTAAATTACGTAAACTTACAAGTAACTTATATTAAAAACAAAAGTAATAAATACCCAAAGTTCATCACTTACTAATTATTTTACTGTAATTTATTGATACTATGCTCTTTTTATACATACTACCGTTATCTGTGCTCTTGAGGTTATTTACATCTGTTTTATCTGTATGGAGGAAATACTATATAACAGTGTGATACTGCTTATCTCTTCCCAGCTCTGCGCTGAGTGGCACCACACTGGTAGCTTGAAATCAGTCATGGTGGGAGTGTTCACATCACAGAAATTGAACCCTACTACAAATCAGGACTTAATTTAGTGTTTTGTTGATGGTCTAGACTTAAGAAAATAAGGAGGGAAATGTTAATACTGCAGATTCATCTTAAAAATGCATTGCGTCTACGGTCCTTACATTGTGAATAGCCCAAAAAGTGAGGAAATCGTCTCTCAATGTTCTAAAACTATTATCCAGTAACACATCCAAAGTCACATTAAATGGTCACATTAAAATTCTTTGGGAAGTGATGGGCTACCCAGTGAATGATGGCAAAATTTAGAGGCCAATTCACACCACACTCAAAAAAGAAAGTTCCTCGTGGATTAAAGATCTCAAAGCACAAGCAGTTTTCTTTTGAAAGGAAATGTAAGAGGATATCTTTGTGGCCAAAAGAGGAGGCACCACCCAGATCCATTTTGAAGAAAGATCTCGTTGGTGGGCTACAAGCAGTGTGGACAGCTGTCAGCCTCCAGATGTTAGCTTTGTCCAGATCCACCTCAGCTTTTGGTCCAGCTTCATGCTGTTCTTGGGGAGGTTGCCAGCCAAAGACTGAGCAAAGTGGTAATTCAAGCCATTTCCGCCCAATGAGGGACTTCTTGGATGGGCAGTCTTTGCTCTGGACTTCCCATCAGGCTGGTAGAGACCTTGTCAAATCCGCACTGTGGTCTGACGGTCCCTCGCCCAATCCTGCTTTCTCTCTTTCTGTCTTAGGTGTTATGCCCCAATGACTCTTCTGCACACCTGACTTCATTTCAGGGTCTGCTTCTCCTTGGGGAACGCACCTGCAACACTCTTCATGACTTTTTTAACTTAGAAAAGGGTTTTTCCTTTATGAGTTAAACAGTTCTACAATGTAAGCCCATACTGATCATATTATAGTATGGCTTGTATACAATTCCACGGAGTTTGGAATTCTAAACCCCGAATTCAGACTAGGTTCTAAACACATGTATTTGCCAAAATGTTAGGAGTCGTTGCCTTTGGGTGGTGAGATATGGCTGAAAACTTTCTATTTGCATATCCATATTTTTTCTTTTCTTTTCAGCAAGCTTATTCTACTTCTATATGAGTTATGTAATAAAGTATATTTCTGCACTAGGAGTGTTCGTAGCAATGGCTGGGAGCTTGATTATTAATTCTACTCAATTAAAAAAACATTTGTTGAGAACCTACAAGCTGCCAAGCATTCTAAAACAGCAGGAGATTTAAACGTGAGTAAGATCGTTCTTACACCCAAGGGTCACACAAATGAGACCAAGGCAGGAGACACTTTGTAGGGTTGTTTTGATCAGTTCATTGTATTCTATCTTAATTCATTTTGGTCAAATTCGCTTTTTTGAGAAACTTTTTGTTTCACTTTCAGGTGGTAGCTTCAGTACATCTAGAAACTTACCCTCTGTATTTACTTAAGGGAAGAAGTCATTCTTTTTTGGTTGACATTGGGTCTTCCTCACCCTATTTCAAAATGGCACTAAAATTGTGTCTGCTGTGTGAGGAGGAAAATTTCTTCCCGGACTTAGCTGGCTCACTGGCACTCCCCTATGTACATCAGCCACGTCCCTGTTAGCTGGGGACACGTAAGTGTTGCAACTATAAATGGAAAGTCTGTGCAAAAATACAAGCAGCGCTCCTGTCCTGAGATCCCTTTCTTAATCTCTGATAAGATGAAGCCCTTTCCTTCCTAGAGTGGCAGGAAGATGAGCGCCATACGATTAGAAATAGGAGTAGGAATGAACATTGCAGCATTGCTTGGCAATAAAATAAGACACAATTTTCAAAAGCTATTTAGATTCATCTTGAATGAAGAATATGGAGGAATGAAAAGGAAACAGTTGTGTCCTAAGACTTTGAAATAAGCTGCCCCCAAATCCCTTATGACAGAGAGAGATATGTGTGTGATGAGGCCAGTGGCATAGACTAAACTCAGTGATAGTGATGATTTAGAATCTGGCGTTGCAAAGTTTTTAGTTCTGTGTGTAAATTGTAACCCCCCCAACCCCCCAGATCTGAATTAGAAAAGTTACTCCAACTCATCTCAGTCAACCTTCAAAGGAAAGCTAATCAGCAGAGGGGCTGGGGGAGAGGAGAGAGGACTGGTTTTATGTGTAACCTGTCAGGGCAGGAGTCTCTGAATTTCGTCTTTCCAAACAGAAAAGATTGCTTATTGTTTTCCTTGTAGACCTATCACACAGCTGGCAACGTCCCAAAAACTCAATTTATTCTCTAGGGTCTTAGAACCAGAAACAGACAAAGAGAGTCTTTTCTCATGGTCACTCAGAGGACATGGAATGAATATCTTGTGCAGCTGTAGTTAAAAAGGAAACGCCTTGAAGACTAAGAAAACTGTGCAATTTCTGTGTTTGGGCTGTTTTTAAATTTAAAGTGGAGAGGCCTGAGAAAAGGCAATAGTAAAAATATTTCATAGACAGTTTAGTTGCATTTTGTCCAAACTCTTACAGCCAGTGTCGACTGAAGAAAAACACACAACATAAAAGGTGTGAGCTGTTTATGCAGTGTCTTACTGAGGACACTAGCCTGGGAGACAGGCTGTGAGACAGCTCTGAGAAATTGTTCCAAGGAGGTAAGGGTGGGAGGTCAGCGTATATGTGTTTTTGGCAAAGGGGAGACATGTAACCAAGCACACATCTCAGTAGAAGTTTGCTGCTAGTCATGAGGAACAGACATCTTAGTTAAAGGTTTTAGTGCTTTTCGAAGTGTGGGAACACACAAGAATCCAGGTTCATAAAACTTTTTTGTGAAAATCCTGAAAATATCTACTATCTGAAGGCCTGTTCTGCCAGTTTTCCCAGAGCACAGAGGGCCTCATTCCTGATCTCCACCTCGAACTCCTTTCAGGTGTGTTGAAGGTCAGCGACTGCAGTGGCAAGTGACTCAATCCTTGTAGAACTGGGTGGCCAGCGACATTCCTTAGTTGGCACCAGACATTTGGGGAAGAGGAAACTATGCAAAGCCATAAGTTCCTAGCAGCTTTCTGTGGTGCTTATGAGGATTAAAATGATGTCCTCTCTCACACCCAGGCTTGAAATCTAATTCAGGACCTGAAACTGTCTACACATTTCTTCACAGTCTCCACCTCCCAGACCTCGGAGCCTCCGTTGGAGGTTAGCTATTTCCTGATCCCTCACTTAGCAAAACTAGTGTTTTTCATCTGTTTAAGATATATTGTGTTCACATCTTTATTTATCTGAAAATCAAATGTATCTTGTCTTGATGACCCATTATTATGCAATTGACAGGATTTCTTTCTTTCTTGGTGGTAAATAAAATAATGGTCCACTTTATAAGACGTTAAGTAAATAAAGTAATAATAATAGTAATATCAGCTCCATTTTTGAGGACCTTCTTTGTACTAGTCACTGTGCTAAGTGCTTTGCGATTAGTATCTTATCTAATGTAATCCTCACAAAAATGTATGAGGATTAGCTTCATCTTACATATGTGAAAACAGACTAGGAGACCTTACCTTAAAAGAAGTAAGGGGGCTTCCCTGGTGTGGCACAGTGGTTAAGAATCCACTTGCCAATGCAGGAGACATGGGTTTGAGCCTTGGTCTGGGAAGATCCCACATGTCGCGGAGCAACTAAGCCCGTGCACCACAACTACTGAGCCCGCGTGCCACAACTACTGAGGGCCGGGCGCCTAGAGCCCTTGCTCTGCAACAAGAGAAGCCACTGCAATGAGAAGCCCATGCACTACAACAAAGAGTAGCCCCCGCTTGCCGCAACTAGAGAAAGCCCACGCGCAGCAACGAAGACCCAATGCAGCCATAAATAAATAAATAAATAACATTTTAAAAAAAAAGGAAGAAGGGCTTCCAGAATCCAGGTCTACCTGAATCCAAACTCTGTTCTCTTTCCACTGTGTTATAAGATAACAACAGCTGCCTCTTTTTATCCAGCTCTAATAACAGTAATAACAACAACAACATCATGGTATAATGATAATAGCAGCAAACACTTATATGGCTTTTATAAAATGTGTGTGTGTATACACACACAGTCATTTAATACAACACGCCTCTATAAAGCAAGTACCATTTGCCATTATTATCCTCACTTCACAAAAGAGAAAACTGAAGGACAGAGACACTGCCCATTGCCCGAGGGCACACAGCTACTCAGTGGCAGAGCCAGAGTTGATCCAGGGCCTTGACTAACCCATCTTGCTCCCACACTAGGGTTAACAACCAACACTAGGGAGCTGTCCTCTCCATAAGAGCTCATAGCCAAGTGTCCACAGGCCCTGAGCACGATTCATTCGTCTGTTTTCAGGAAGCAGATCAATTTACATTCTAGTTTATTATCTTTTTCCCTCAGGTCCCCTATGCCCCAATAAAGAATAGCTCGTAGGTTGCAAAAGAAATGTATATAATGCTACTCCTTCAGGAGACTTTATTCAAGTACCAGGGCTTAGCCACATCCAACAGTAATGTAAATTCTAGGGTAAGAGAATGGAATGAACCTATATTGTACTTAACCGGAGCTAATAATCATTTTGCTTAGGTTATACCTATTATCCTCCTAACAAGCTATTCTTGTTCTCATGTCACAGACAAAGATGCTGAATAAAGGTGAAGCATGTGAAATCATGTGAACAAAGTCACATCAGTTGTGACAGAACAGGTCTGTCTGTGGCCACAGTCATTACATACTTGGCAGCCAAAATGGGGGTCAGTTCGGGGAAGGATAGGAAGAGAGAAATTTGAGGTGGAGTAGAATATGGGCCCCAGCATGGCACTTGGCTCTGTCTAGGGCATAGAGAGAGCCTGCTAGGAAGCTGTAGAAACTGTATGAGGAAAAGCATGAGAGCAGGAGTAACTTGCCCTGTGGAAGAGGACAGTAGCCCTCAAAAGAGTGGCCCTCCTCTTTTGCAGGAGGGGGGAGGTAAGCTTGGCTAACATTTTATTTCATAACGCTCATCTTTCAAAGACCAAATATGAAGTCTGAACCTGATTAGAAGCCATGTGAGGCCATTCCTATAAGTTCCCAAGATGTGCCCGAAGGCTAATACCATAATTAATGAAACGGTTTGTGAGTGAACATGAGAGAGCACATCCATTAAACTACAGCTGAGGTTAATGCAAACTTTAGAGGTAAATTTCAAAATCTGGCAAATGATGCAGAAAATCTGGCCAAGCTTTTTACCACAAATCTGCTGCTTTAAAAAAAATAGCCAAAGATCTTCAAAATAATGCCCGGGCAATTGAAAAAGCCAGCATGTGATTTATAATATGCCACTGAATTTGAAGAGCGTTGGAAGGAGATTTGCTTAAACCTCATGAAGACAATGATTGAGCGTATGGAAAGGAGCCACTCGTGTGGGCAGACGTGAGAAAGGTTACTGCAAAAACAGCCTGTCTTGTCTTGCAGGGAAAAAAACCAGAAGCAGGGAGGCTCTGTAGTCAATCAGCATGTCTGAATGACTCTATCACCCTGAAAAATGCAGGTCAACACTGGACTTTTCAAAGTTGAGATGGGCTTCACCCCCCACCCCTTGTTCCCCCTCCTCCACCGTCCAGGACCCTGCACCACCATCCTTCCTAATCACTACAGGATAGAAGCGGCAATGAGCTGGAACTGAGACTTGGAGCAGAGCGCTGTACGGTCAATACAGCGCTGGAGCAGAAAGTCCATGAAACATAAATTTCTTGGAAAATGACCCTGGTTTTTGGCAATTATTACTGTGAATGAGAATGCGTCAGCATCTCAACCCAGAACAAAGTAGCAGGATTTTTTTTTTTTTTCTCCAAACTCCTCTACAGTATGTTTTACTCTTGTGTTTATCCCTGACTAACAATTGCAGGGACATTTTAATCATGTCTATTCCTGAATGACTTTGAAGGCGTCTATGCTATAAAACAATATCCGACTTTATTGTATACTATTTATTATCGAAACTTTAAACTTTTTTTTCTTACTCTGAAGATTTTTCTTTTAAAGACAGAATATTGTAAATATATTTCTATGGAACGTTTTACAAATGAAAAACACAATAAAGTTAGACTCTACTAAAATTTACCGCTTAAACATTTCCATTTTCAAGGGTAGAACTGGTATAGCAAATCAGCCTAACCTAGAACCTTCTGTAATTAGGACCCGACAGAGTAGAAAAGATAGGCAAGCGGGAAGTGAAATACTTTTAGCATTTTGTTGACTTATTCCCTTGGGGTCAGTGTACAGTAGAGAACCTGAATAATTCCAGCTTATTCTATAGTAAGTAGATTATGGTAAGTCCTAGAAACTTTCTTCTGCAGAAATTAGGGTTCCTCATTAAAAGTCTAGAAGTAATTTGTGACCTGGAGTTTGGGCAATCAGACAGAATAAAAGACCCATGTCACATGTTTTCAATGTAGGGATTTCATTTTTTGCTCCCATGTATTCTTTTGTTGCTGTTGTTGTTTTGTTTTTTAAAGGAAGATTTATCAACAAGTTTCACTTAGCTCAATACACCTAAAAGGAAAATCACAATACAATGAAAGATTTAAATCAAGGCCTCAGAATTTCATACAAACACCAAGACCAAAATCCTAAAGTATTGGTATTGCATCTCAAAATTTCCCTGTTAACTTAAAAAAAAGATTAAACTTATGTGCCATAGAGGTTATTAAATGAAACTAGAATTAACAAACATGCCAAATGTTTCACTTTAATTGTAGACACAGCTTCTATATTGAGTTTTACAAAAAAGCATGTCTTTCAACATGCATCCAAACAGTGTTCAATGTAATGTGGTGTAAGAGCAACATTTAACATAATTCAACTGCTTTAACCTAAATACACCTACTGCTTAAATACATCCTACAATATAACTACCTTGAGAAAAGCTGAAAATTATTTAACAGTAATAGATTACTCAACCTAGTTGTTACATCCTAAATGAATGTTTGTGTTCAAAAATACTGAACCTTAAGTCTTTAAAACAATCCTGATTTCCATTTAGAGTAAGCATAAATCACAAGCTTGTATTGCAAAACTGTTAAAACTTAAGTTTTGTTTTTCTCTTAAAAAATGTTGACCAAGAGTCACTGATCAAGATCAATTACCTTCCCCATCCACCACTCATACTGGACATGCTAGACATCCCTCCCATTCTGTTCACACCTAGAAACAAATGACAATGAAAACACGACAACCCAAAACCTATGGCATGCAGCAAAAGCAGTTCTAATAGGGAAGTTTATAGCAATACAGTCCTACCTCAAGAAACAAGAAACATCTCAAATAAATAAGCTAACCTCACACCTAAAGCAATTAGAGAAAGAAGAACAAAAAAACCCCAAAGTTAGCAGAAGGAAAGAAATCATAAAGATCAGATCAGAAATAAATGAAAAAGAAATGAAGGAAACAATAACAGAGATCAATAAAACTAAAAGCTGGTTCTTTGAGAAGATAAACAAAACTGATAAACCATTAGCCAGATTCATCAAGAAAAAACGGGAGAAGACTCCATGTATTCTTGTATTCTCTCAATTGACCTCTAAAAGGCAAGTGGTATTAGTGGAAATAACTCAAGAATGGGAACTCTTTTTGGAGTTAAAGACCTGAGTGCTAGTCACAGCTCTGCCCTTGAACAGTTTGGTTTTAGATAACCTAAACCTCTGAGCTTCAGTTTTGTTTGACTTTACTTTTTTTCTTGTTTAACTTGCTTATTCAACCTCCATTTACTGTATGTCTACTCTTGTGTCAGGCGCTGGGTTAGACACTGAGGTTACAAAAATGAACACTGTCTACATAAACTCTGCCTTCATGAACCTTACAGCCCATGGAGGTAAGCAGACTTAACACAGTAAATGGCATTAATACTTAGCTGATTATAGTTTTGGTAAGTGTTAAGAAAGAAAAGTAGGGCTTCCCTGGTGGTGCACTGGTTAAGAATCTGCCTGCCAATGCAGGGGACACAGGTTCGAGCCCTGGTCCGGGAAGATCCCACATGCCGCAGAGCAACTAAGCCCATGAGCCACAACTACTGAGCCCGCGAGCCACAACTACTGAGCCCGCATGCCACAACTACTGAAGCCTGTGTGCCTAGAGCCCATGATCCACAACAAGAGAAGCCACCGCAATGAGAAACCTGTGCACTGCAACGAAGAGTAGCCCCTGCTCATTACAGCTAGAGAAAACCCACGCGCAGCAACGAAGACCCAACACAGCCAAAAATAAATAAATAAAATAAAAATAAGCTGCAAAATGTCATTAAAAAAAAAAAAGTCGGGGGCTTCCCTGGTGGCGCAGTGGTTGAGAATCTGCCTGCTAATGCAGGGCACACGGGTTCGAGCCCTGGTCTGGGAAGATCCCACATGCCGCGGAGCAGCTGGGCCCGTGAGCCACAATTGCTGAGCCTGCGCGTCTGGAGCCTGTGCTCCGCAACAGGAGAGGCCGCGATGGTGAGAGGCCCGCGCACCGCAATGAGGAGTGGCCCCCACTTGCCGCAGCTGGAGGAAGCCCTCGCACAGAGACGAAGACCCAACACACACACAAAAAAAACAAAAAATAAATAAATAATAATTAAAGGTGCTAAAAAAAAAAAAAAAAAAAAAAAGTCGGAAAAGTAGAGTCTAGATTGACACCTTATAGCAGAGGTTCACCATCTTGCTTTAGTGGGTCTTAAATGGCAAAATGAGCTGGCACTTAAAAGGTCAATAAGTGAAAGCTGAATCTGAAAACATGCTGTTTGGCTAATGGAGAAACTGGCCAAAAAAACCAGGATCAAATTTCTCTGATTCCTATTCCACTTGCTTATCAGAAAACTGATCGCAATCTTGTCAGAGGGCTGGCAGAGGAAAAAGGAAGAATTTCATGAAGCATATGCTCTATCTTAAGGAGAGAAGAAAGGACTCAAATTTAGTATGTCTCTTGGTATGAATAAACCTTAAAGAATTCATGTAATTTTTTTTTGCACATTGCTTTGGTTTTTTACTCAAAATTTAAATCCTTTGACAAACGCTTTTTTTTTTAAAGAAAGAGGCTTAGAACATGAAGCAAAGATTCAACTGCCATTGGGTAAGGGATTTAATTGAAAGGGATTTAATTCAGTCCTGTGCAATTCACCACATTTTGCTGTGAAAAAAAATGAAGGGAATCTGTCCTGATACTGAATGAAGCCTTGTTCTGATACCGTTCATCACATACAAGGACTCTTCTAATCCAAACTAAAAATGGAATATTATAGACCCCAGAGGCAGGTTAGGAAGCTTCATACTAGCTCACCTGATGAACTCTTAATCTATGAGGAAAAATACTGCTTTGTATGCATAGCCCTGTTTTGCATTTCATTGGCTTGAGATATTTAAGATATCTTGTGTTTTTGTGGCTGTCTTGAGGATCAAGAAAGCAAAACAAGATACGGAGGAAGTTACTTCCTCAGGGAACCATTATGTCAGAAGTAAAGTCAGAAATACCTTTGTCTGACCCATTCTGGCTGGACCCGGCTCTATGGGTCAGTGGTATGATGAGGGGAACTGGCAAAATGAAGAGGGGGATGGGAAGAAAGCAGAAGCCCATATAGAAAGGGAGGGGAAAGAAGAAGTTGAAAGAGAGAAATTCTGAAAGGAATGCTTCTTCCATCAATTTAGAGTGGCTGATAATGCTTTTGTAGAAATTTCAATGAAAGAAAATCTTTGGGAAAGTTTTTCTTGATTGTTTCTTTGATTGCTTTTGAATGAAAAATGCAAATTCTGAGAAATCAAAGTTCAGATCAAAACCTGGAAGGGATAACTTAATAGGATAGAAAGTAGAATCAAGATTCAAAAAAATTTTACAGGTTGGAAAATTGGGTCAAAGTAAAGAATATAAAGAGATAACAAATGCTGGATGTGGAGAAAAGAGAACACTTGTGCACTGTTGGTGGGAATGTAAATTGGTGCAGCCACTATAGAAAACAGTATGGAGGATCCTCAAAAAATTTAACATAGAACTACCATATGATCCAGCAATTCCACTTCTGGGAATATATCCAAAGGTAAAAAAAACACTAACTCAAAAAGATATCTGCACCCCCCATATCCACAGCAGCTTATTTATAATAGGCGCGACGTGGAAACAACCCAAGTGTCCACTGATGGATGAACGGAGAAAGAAGTTGTGGTATATATACAATGGAATATAATTTGGCCATAAAACCCGAGAATTCTGCCATTGGTGACAACATGGATGGACCTTGAAGGCATTATGGTAAGTGAAACAAGTCAGACAGAGAAAGACAAATACTGTATGATCTTACTTACATGTGGAATCTAAAACAAAAATCCAGATTCACAGAAAAGGAGATCAGATTTGTGACTACCAGGAGTTGGGCTTGAGGGGAGGGGCTTGGGGAACAAAAGGTGATTGGGTAAGATCATGTGACAAAGTAACCTAAAGCAGAGTGTTTAAGGATGTACATGCAATGTCTTAAGTTAAAGGTTTGGTATAGGTGTTCCTCTATCATTTTGTCCTCTCCTGAAAATTAAACTATATTCTAATTGTTTTTTTACTTTTTTGTTGCTATTGTTCAGCCTACAAATTTAACTCAATTCAAACCATGCTTAGTTAGCCCTTATCATTGGCAAAGAAGTACCCAAAGAGATTCAAGAGGAAAATTTGAGTGAGACATGTTTTTGGCCTTTAGGTAGCTTACATGCATGAAGTGACCAACCATCCCACATTCAGTTTGGTTTTTTTAAATAAAAGTTTTACTTTAGTAAGTTCTGGGCTTACAGAAAACTTACAAAGATAGTACAAAGAGTCCCCAGTATAGTCCACACTTAGTTTCCCATGACTAACAACTTACTGTGGTACGTTTGTTACAATTAATGAACCAATATTGATAAAGTATTAATAACTTAAATTCATACTTTATGCAAGCGTCTTTATTCTTTAGCCAAGGTCCTTTTCTGTTCTAGGATCCAATCGAGGACACCCCGTTAGTGTTCATGTCTTCATAGGCTCCTCTTGTCTGAAACAGTTTCTCCAACTTTCCTTGTTTCTGATGACCTTGACAGTTATGAGAAGTGCTGCTCAGATAGTTTGAAGAATGCCTAATTGGGATTTGTCTGCTGCTTTTCTCGTGATTAGACTGGAGTTATGTTTTGGGGGTAAAGACAACAGATGTGAAGTGCTATTCTCATCATATCATGTGAAGGATATTTATTATCAGCATGACTTACCACCTTTGATGTTGACTTTGATCACCTGGCTGAGACAGTATTTCTCTACTGTACTTACTTTTTTCTTCCCCTTTCCATACTGTTCTCTCTGGAAGAAAGTCACTATGCACAGTCCACACTTAAAAATGGGGAGTTTTGCTACACAAATCATTTGGAATTCTTTTGCATGGGAGATTTACCTATTCTTCCCCATTTATTTATTTTTTCAATCATTTATTATACTGATAGAGACTCATGGATATTTATTTTCTACTTTGGTTGTAACTCAGTACTACTTTATTTTGTTGTTTAAATTGTTCCAGCTTTGGCCATTGGGAGCTCTTTCCATTGGCTTTTGAATTCCTTTGACATTTCCCTTATCACTGTTGGTTTGGTTTTTTGAGCACTTACTTATTTCTGGTACGACAAGATGCTCCAGGCTTATTGTGCATATTTCCTGACCCAGTACTAGAATTCAGCCATTTCTCCAAGGAGTCTTGCTTCCCTAGTTTGGAGAATGACATTAGAAACTAAGAACCGAGCACTAAGTGTGCTTGTTACTACTCAGGACTTCTCATCTGACAGAGCAAGGAAATACATGTGCATATGTGAACCTGTGTATGTGCACATCACTATCAATATATCTATATGTAACCACTGTACCTATACTAAGCTGACCTTGAGTTCATATTGTTCTCTCAAACTCTGTGTCATTACTGCATAGCTCATTCTAGACTCTGTCCCTTGCTTATTTGTAAACTACCACTGCAACAGGAAGAGCCATGCACCCCGTTCACTAACTTAAATCTTCAACTGCAGTACACACGTAAGGTGGTTTCAGACTTGTTAGCCTGTACCCCTGCAGGAAACAACTTTTGTCAACCCAAGTACAGTTAACAACTCCTCTTGACTTTAGTCCTGCAAAATCTACTCATTCCCAGAGTTACTTAGGTCAACACCTTTCCCCCTGCCCTCTCACTGAGGATGTTTCACACATTGATGTTGCAGTCAGTTTCTCTCAGTCACATTCTGCATTCCATGCTGGTCCTCCTGACCTCCTAAATATTTGTTTTTTTAAATTGAAATACATTAAAGTTCGCTCTCGGTGCTGTAAAACTCTATATTTTTGACAAATGCATAGTCATGTATTCACCTTTATAGCATCGTTGTCATGGTTTCACCAGCCTGAAAAAAATCCCTTGTGCCTCACCTACTGAACGCCCGCCTGGGAACCCCTGACAACCATTGATCTTTTTATCATCTCTATAGTTGTGCCTTTTTCAGAATGTCCTATAAATGGAACCAAACAGTTTGGAGCCTTTCAGACTGGCTTATTTCACTTAGCAAAATGCATTTAAGATTCAGGCATGTTGTTTGGTCACTTGATAGAACTTGTTATCCCTTCCCAGTTATCACTTGTTCATTTCCTTTTTGGTCTCCCCTACAATACTATAAGTTTTGTCAAGACAAAGACTCATCTTTCTTGTTCTTTATTTTATCCCCACTGCCTGGTAGATTTAAAAAAAAAAAAAAGATCAATAGCTATTTGCTGAATGAATAAACCCAATCAAGTCCTTTTGGATATTGTTGTGTAAAAGCTCTTTGCTCTGTTCTACTACATAAATACTAATATTATAATTGTTAATACCTGGATTAGAACAAGAGAAGTTACTGTCAAAATTTATTTGCTAATTCTTAACCACTTCTTAGACTTTTCATAAACTTCATATTTAAGATAGTATTCCAACTGTAGCCTTATTTGTGACAAATATGAAACTGGGATAGCTAATTTGCTTATTTCTCTTGGTATACTGCATATAATTTGAACATATAAATAGCATGTAAAAAGTCTAAGTAATAACCTTTGGCATTAATTTTTACAACCTGAGAGAAGCCTCTGTTTGTATTCACTTATATTTTAAGAAAAATGAGAACATTACTTTTTCATTATGTAAATTCTTTATTAAAGTAAAAAGCACGTGCAGAATTATGCATAAATTGTAAGTGTACATCTTGATAGATTTTCCAAAATGAACATACTCAGATAAACTTCACCCAGATCGAGAAATAGGATGTTGCCAGAACCTCAAAATTTCCTGTCATGTCTCCTTTTAATCACTACTTCCTATGAAGGTTAACACCCTTCTGACTAATTTTGCCTGTTTGTGAATTTCATATAAGTGGAATAATATATTACATTTTATTTTTGTGTTTGGTTTCTTTTGCTCAACATTGTACTTATGAGCTACATCCATATCGTTGTGTGTAGATTTAGATTTTTTTTTTCCGTTGTTAGATTATATTGCCATATGTGAATACACCACTAATTATTCATTCAACGGTTGGAGGGCATTTAGGTAGTTCCTAGTTTCAGGCTATTATGAAGAGTGCTGCTGTAAACATCTGAGTATATGGCTTTGATGGACATAACATATATAAGGTTTTAAGTAAATATTTAGGAGCAGAATGGTTGGGTCATAGAGCATGTGTAATGTTATGCTATAATCTATTTTTAAAACTATGTCAGGGTTTTACTGATAGTCCTAGAAAGCTAGAGTTGAATGCTTTAAAATCCATAGTATTTAGTAAGCATATTCTACTGTATTTCATTTAAGAATATGAATATACCTGTGGTGGGCAGAATAATGACACCCTCCCCTAAAGATTTTATATCCTAACCCCTGGAATCTGTTTAGTATGTTATCTAACATAGGAAAAGGGACTTTGCAGATGTGATTAAGTTAAAAGTCCTTGAGATGGAGAAATTATCCCCGATTATAGAGGTGGGCCTAATTTAATGACAAGGGTCTTTACGAGAGGAAGAAGCAGGAAGGTCAGAGTCAGAGAAGGAGATAGGAGGACAGGAAAAAAGAGGTCAGAGAGGAGGAGAAATATTGAAGGTGAAGGAAGCTGGCCATGAGCCAGGGGATGCAGATGGTCTCAAGAGCTGGGAAGAAAAGGAGCAAACTCTCCCCAGAACAGTCATCAGCAAACTAATGGACTCTCTTTCTGAGCCTCGAGGAGGGACACAGATTTGTCAACAGTGGTTTTAGCCCTGGAAGATCCGTTTTAGACTTCTGACCTCCAGGACTGTAAGAGAATAAATTTGTGTTGCTTAAGCCACCGAGTTTGTAATTTGTTACAGCCGCAATAGAAAACTAATACAATTTTGAATGTGATCCTTTAAAAAGGAACTATTTTAAGTTCTACTTATATGTTTATTTTTTAATGAAGTCTCTATTTTGATACGTAGTTTCATTTTAACACTAAAGATGACACATTTTGTATGTTAGATTCTACTGCATAAGAATGAATAAACACAGGTTGAATTCAACTAAGTACTCATACAAGCTACTTTTTATGTATCACATTTATTTTAGTGATACCATATTTATCGTGCATCTTGTCTTTCTCCAAATTTTAATTTTCCCATTTGCTCTATTTTCTTTATTTTATTTTGGTACCCATCATTTTTAAGCTCCGCATAGTTCACTCTATATTCCAAGACCATGCTTTTCCCTTGGGGTTGGCAAAAATTTGCCACTCTCCATATCAGATAGAGAAGAGTGGCTTTTTGTGCTGAAATTCAGGAAGGAAGTAATTCTTGAGTCTCTTTTACGTACATTTGAAAACTATGGTCTAGTAAGGGAGTGGGATCAAGATGACAGAGGAGGAAAACCCTGAGCTCACCTCATCCCATGAACACACCAAAACTACAACCACATATAGAGCAACTCTCTCTGAGAATGACCTGAAGACCAGCAGAACGGCTCTCTTACAACTAAGGATATGAAGAAAAAACCCACATCGAAACAGGTAGGAAGGGAAGAGGAGTGATCTAGTCAGCACCCACGCTGCCACAGGTGACTAAGAAGAATAGGGGGACATCGCAGGCTTGGGGATCCTCCCTAAGGAGTGAGGGGCTTGAGCCCCACATTGGGCACCAGCCCTGGGGTCTGGCACCAGGGAGAGGAGCCCCCTCGGCTGGGACTTACGACTGACAGAACCAAGGGCTGTAGGAAACAGAGACTCTGCGCTTGAAGGGCTCACGCACAGACTTGCCTGCTCCCAGTCCCACCACGGAGGCAGCATATTGAAAAGTGCTTTGTGCTCTGGCCAGCCCTCAGTGGGCTCTGGCTCCAGCCCTGCAGCCACAAAGGTGACACCCTGGTGCACCCAGAAAAAGCCCAAGCGCATGACTGCGTCTGATCCGGCTCCCAAAGTGACTGGGCACACTTAAACAGCATAAAGATATTCCCACACAAGGACACACTTTCAAGACTGGGATAGGTAGCTGTTTGGCCTCATTTCATAGAGACAGACAGAGAAAGTCAAACAAAATGATAAGACAGGGGAATATTCCAAATGAAAAAAATAAGATAAAACCCCAGGAAAAAATCCTAGTGAAATGAAGATAAATAATTTACCTGATAAAGAGTTCAAAGAAATAGTCTTTAAAATGGTTGCCAAACTCAGGAAAAGAATAGAGGAACACAGTGATAATTTCAATAAAGATTTAGAATATATAAAAAAGAACCAGTCAGAGCTGAAGTATATAATAACTGAAACGAAAAATACACTGGAAGGAATTAACAGCAGATTAGGTGATACAGAAGAATGCATAAGTGACAGAGTAGTGGAAATCACCCAATCAGAACAGCAAAAAGAAAAAATTATTTATTTATTTATTTATTTAGGCCATGCCACACAGCTTGTGGGATCTTAGTTCCC
Organism: Balaenoptera ricei; assembly: GCF_028023285.1. NCBI lineage: Eukaryota > Metazoa > Chordata > Mammalia > Artiodactyla > Balaenopteridae > Balaenoptera > Balaenoptera ricei. The sequence goes on along the minus strand of NC_082639.1, from coordinate 189,143,414 downwards.
CAACCAGGGATCAAACCTGGGCCCCCTGCGGTGGAAGCATGGAGTCTTAACCAGTGGACTACCAGGGAATTCCCTTTATTTTTTTATTTAAATGAAGATAGTTTAAGGGACCTTTGGGACATCATCAGACACACTAACATTCACTTTATAGGGATCCCAGAAGGACAAGAGAGAGAAAGAGACAGAAAACACATTTAATGAAATAATGGCTGAAAACTTCCCTAACCTGAAGAAAGAAACAGATATCCAGGCTCAGTAAGCAAAGAGAGTTCCAAACAAGATGAACCAAAAGCAATCCACACTAAGACATACCATAATTAAAATGGTAAAAGTTAAAGATAAAGAGAGAATTTTAAAGACAGCAAGAGAAAAAGAGTCACATATATGGGAAACCATATAAGTCTATCAGCTGAGTTTTCAGCCAAAACTTTGCAGGTCAGAAGATAGTGGCATGATATATTTAAAGTACTGAAAGGAAAAAAATCTACAACCAAGGATACTCTGCTCAGCAAGCTTATCATTCAGAATTGAAGGAGAGAGAAAGTTTCCCAGACAAGTAAAACCTAAAAGAGTTCATCGATACTAAACCAGCCTTATAAGAAATGTTAAACGATCTTCTTTAAGAGAAAAAGAAGAAGCCATAACAAGAAATAAGAAAATATGTGAAGGGAAAAAATCTCACTGGTAAAGATAAGTATACAGTAAAGGCACTGGATTAACCACTTAAAAATCTAGAATGAAGGTTAAAAGACAAAAAGTTGTAAAATCAACTATAACTACAATAAACCATAAAGGATAAACATAATGATGTAAACTCTGACATCAAAAACATAAAATGTGAGAGGGAGAGTAAAAAAATGTAGAGCCTTTAGAATGTGTTTGAATTTAAATGGCCATCAGTTTAAAACAGATATATATAGAGGTTGATCTTGCTGAACCTCATGATAACCACAAACCAAAACCTACAATACACAAATACACAAATACACAAAAACAAAGAGAAAGGAACACAAATACAGCACTAAAGAAAAGCATCAAACCACAAGGGAAAAGACCAAAAGAAGAAAAGAACAGAGAAGAATTACAAAAATAACCAGAAAGCTAGTAACAAAATGGCAATAAATACATACCTATCAATAATCATTTAAATGTAAATGGACTAAATGCTCCAATGAAAAGAATGTCTGAATGTATTAAAAAACAAGACCCACGTATATGTTGCCTACAAGAAATTCACGTCAGAGCTAAAATACACACAGACTAAAAGTGAAGGGATGGAAAAGGATATTTCATGCAAAAGGAGACAAAAAGAAAGCTGAGTAGCAATACTCATATCAGACAAAATAGAATTTAAAACAAAGTCTATAACAAAAGTCAAAGAAGGGAATTATATAATGATAAAGAGGTCAATCCAAGAAGAGGATATAACATTTGTAAACATATATGCACCTACCATAGAAGCATCTAAATGTATAATGCAAATATTAACAAACATTAAGGGAGAAATCGACAGTAATACAATAATAGTAGGGAACTTTAACACCCCACCTACATCAATGGACAAATCGTCCAGACAGAAAATCAATAAGGAAACACTGGCACTAAATGACACATTAAACCAGATGGACTTAATAGATATTCTCAGACCATTCCATCCAAAAATGGCAGAATGCGCAATCCTCTCAAGTGCACATGGAACTTTCTCCAGGATGGATCACCTGCTAGGCCACAAAATAAGTCTCAATAAATTTAAGATTGAAATCATATCAAGCATCTTTTCTGACTGCAACAGTATGAAACTAGAAATCAATTATAGGAAGAAAACTGAAAAAATCACAAACATAAGGAGACTAAACATTATGGTACTAAAAAACAATGGGTCAGGGGCTTCCCTGGTGGCGCAGTGGTTGAGAATCTGCCTGCCAATGCAGGGGACACGGGTTTGAGCCCTGGTCTGGGAAGATCCCACATGCCACGGAGCAACTAGGCCTGTGAGCCACAACTACTGAGCCTGCGCGTCTGGAGCCTGTGCTCTGCAACAAGAGAGGCCGCGATAGTGAGAGGCCCACGCACCGCGATGAAGAGTGGCCCCCACTTGCCACAACTAGAGAAAGCCCTCGCACAGAAACGAAGACCCAACACAGCCAAAAAAAAAAAATATATATATATATATATATATAAATTAATTAATTAAAAAAAAAAAAAAAAACAACAATGGGTCAATGAAGAAATCAAAGAGGAAATGAAAAGAATACATTGAGATGAATGAAAATAAAAACATAACTTTCCAAAATCTATGGAACACAGCAAAAACAGTTCTAAGAGGAAATTTATAGCAATGTAGATATCAAGAAATAAGAAAAATCTCAAACAGCCTAACTTTCCACCTGAAGAATTTAGAAAAAGAACAAACAAAACCCGAAGTTAGTAAAATGAAGGAAATAATAAACATCAGAGCAGAAATAAATAAAATTGTGACCAAAAAAGTAATAGAAAAGATCAATGAAACTAAGGGCTTGTTTTTTGAAATGATAAAAAAATTTACAAACCTTTAGCCAAACTCGTCAAGAAAAAAAGAGAGAGGAGCCCAAGTAAATAAAATCAGAAATGAAAGCGAACAAGTTACAACTGGTATCACAGAAATACAATCATAAGAGAATACTACAGTTATACGCCAACAAATTGGACAAACTAGAAGAAGTGGGTAAGTTTTAAGAAACATACAATCTTCCAAGATTGAATCAGAAAGAAATAGAAAATCTAAACAGACTGATTACAAGTAATGAAATTAAATAGGTAGTAAAAAAAACTCCCAACAAACAAAAGTCCAGCACCAGATAGCTTCACAGGGAAATTCAACTAAACATTTAGGGAAGATTTAATAACTATAGTTCTCAAACTATTTCAAAAAATTGAAGAGGAAGGAACACTTTCAAACTCTATGAGGCCAGATTTACCCTGATACCAAAATCAGACATAGACACTACAAGAAAAGAAAACTATAGGCCAGTATACCTGATAAACATAGATGTAAAAATCCTCAACAATATATTAGCAAATTTAATCCAACAATACATTAAAAGGATCATACACCATGATCAAGTGGGATTTATCCCAAGGATGCAAGGGTTTTTCAATATCTGTAAATCAGTCAATGTGATACACCACATTAACAAATTGAAGAATAAAAATCATATAATCATCTCAATAGATGCAGAAAAAGCTTTTGACAAAATTCAGCATCCATTATAACAAAAACTCTCTAGAAAGTGGGCATAGAGGGAACCTACCTCAACATAATAGAGACCATATATAACAAACCCACAGCTAACATCATACTCAACAGTGAAAAGCTGAAAGCATTTCCTCTAAGATCAGGAACAAGACAAGGATGCCCACTCTCACCACTTTTATTCAACATATTATTGGAAGTCCTAGCCACAGCAATCAGAGAAGAAAAAGAAATAAAAAGGATTCCAAATTGGAAAGAAAGAAATAAGACTGTCACTATTTGCAAATGACATCATACTGCACATAGAAAATCCTAAATACGCACCAGAAAACTACTAGAGCTCATCAGTAAATTCAATAAAGTTCCAGAATACAAAATTAATATACAGAAATCTGTTGCATTTATATACACTAACAATGAACTATGAGAGAAATTAAGGAAACAATCCCATTTACCATTGCATCATAAAGAATAAAATTCCCAGGAATAAATCTACCTGAGAGGTAAAAGACCTGTACTCAGAAAACTATAAGACACTGATGAAAAAAAACTGAAGATGACACAAACAGATGGAAAGATATAACGTGTTCTTATTGGAAGGATCAATATTGTTAAAAGGAACATACTCCCCAAGGCAATCTACAGATTTGATGCCATCCCTATCAAAATATCCATGGCCTTTTTCACAGAACTAGAACAAATAATCCTAAAATTCACATGAAACCACAGAAGATCCCAAAGAGCCAAAGCAATCTTGAGAAAGAAATACAAAGCTAGAGGTATCAGGCTCCCTGACTTCAGACTACAATACAAAGCTACAGTAATCAAAGCAGCATGTTACTGGCACAAAAACAGACACATATATCAATGGAACAGGATAGAAAGCCCAGAAATAAACCCATGCACATATGTTCAACGAATCTACAAAAAAAGAGGCAAGAATATACAATGGGGAAAAATACAGTCTCTTCAATAAGTGGTGTTGGGAAAAGTGGATGGCTACATGTAAAAAAGAATGAAACTAGATGTATATCATACCATATAAAAATAAAATGGATTAAAGACTTAATGTAAGACCTGAAATCATAAATCTCCTAGAAGAAAACTTAGGCAGTACACTCTTTGGCAACGGTCTTAGCAATATTTTTTGGATATGTCTCCTCAGGCAAGGGCAACAAAAGCAAAAATAAACAAATGGGACTACATCAAACTAAAAAGCTTTTTGCACAGTGAAGAAAACCATCAACAAAACAAAAGGCAATCTACTGAATGGGAGAAGATATTTGCAAAAGATACATCTAAAGGGGTTAACATCCAAAATATATAATGCACTCATACAACTCAATAGAAAATAAAAATCTGATTAAAAAATGGGCAGAGGACCTGAATAGGCATTTTTCCAAAGAAGACATACAAATGGCCAACAGGGAAAAGAAAAGATTCTCAATATCAGTATCAGGGAAATGCAAATCAAAATCATGAGATATCACCTCATACCTGTTAGAATGGATATCATCAGAAAGACAAGAAATGATTAAATGTTGGCAAGGACCTGGAGAAATGGGAACTCTTGTTCACTGTTGGTAAGATTGTAAGTTGGTACAGCCACTGTGAAAAACAGTATGGAGTTTCCTTGAAAAATAGAACTGTCATACAATCCATCAATTCTACTCCCGGGTATTTATCTGAAGAAAACAAAAAACACTAACTCTGAAAGATATATATACTCCAGTGTTCATAGCAGCTTTTTTTTTACAACAGCCAAGATATGGAAGCAACCTAAGTGCATATCGACAGATGAATAGATAAAGAAGATTTGACATGTGTATATATATATACACACACGCACACATACACACACACACACAACGGAATATTACTCAGCCATAAAAAGAATGAAAACTTGCCATTTGGGACAACATGGATGGACCCAGACAGTATTACGCTAAGGGAAAAAAGTCAGAGAAAGGCAAATACTGTCTGTTTTCATTTATATGTAGAATGTAAAAAACAAGACAAATCAGCAAATGCAACAAAACAGAAACAGAATCACAGATACAGAGAACACACTAGTGGTTACCAGAGGGGAGAGTGGTGGGGAGAAGGGCAAACTAGGTGAAGGGGATTAAGAGGTATAAACTACCAGTTATAAAATAAATAGGTCACAGGGATGTAATGTACAGCACAGGAAATATAGTCACTGTTTTATAATAAGTTTGTATGGTGTGTAATCTACAAAAATATCAAATCACTCTATTGCACACCTGAAACTAATATAATATTGTAAGTCAACTATACTTCAATAAAAAATAAATAAGTAAATACAATAAAATACAGTCTAGTAAAGGAATCAGTAGACATAGAACATGTAGAGAATTTTCAATGGTAAAAATTGCTATTTCATTAACCTTCTTGATCTCTATTTTAATTAAACTTGTTTTTGATCTAAATTTGGACAAGACTTATTTGACCAACTAAGTAGATAGAGGACAAATGCAAGAATAGACAAATACAAGACACATAAATGTTCTCTGGACTCCATCTTTCCCTGATTTCCCTAAATGTTTTCATCTATATTCTGTGCCGTTCCTTTCCCACTAGTATATAGCCCCTCTTCAACCCAGCAAACAAACATTAAGCACGTGGATTAGGACCAGAAATAAAGAAAAGCACGAGAATTAACTGAAAGTCCAGGAAAATTTTGATTGCCAGCAAGTATTCCCCTAAATTAGAATATGGACACAGCCCCCAGGTTAAATACCAAATCCCAGAGCAACAGCATGGTAGCGTCTGGGTGGGGATTACCTGATCCTGGGGTTTATGCTGAAATCCACCTCAGGGAGATTAGATCCTCCGCAGGGACTCTGAAGCCACGTGTAAATCATAACAAAGACCCAGATAGCAAGATTTTAAAACTTATAAATATTGTATTCGTTTTGTACAGATTAGATAGGAAATACTTAAACTCTGCCTTAAAGTAGAAAGTGGTCTAATACTTTGACCTTCGCAGTATTATAGTTCTAGATAGAATGTACCAGTTGTACCATGAGTCACAAAATTGGAAAATACTATATACAAAAATTTAGAAAAGAGATAAATTAGGGAGTAGTTATTTGTGTATATATATGTGTATAATATATATATATATATATTTTTTTCTTCTGTTTTGCTAAAGGATTCATAGAAAGTAACTGATACGTTTGAAAGGTGATACTTGCCTAATTGGTGAGCAATATTTAAAAATCCCCTTTCCCATTCCCCCCCAGCCCCCCCACCCCAGTTTACCGTCTTGACTCAGGCTGTGGGCTGGTCAGGGGTGACTGTGCACACCACTGCTGCATACCACGTCCAAGTTCCTGCCCTGAGGTCTCAGCCTGCTGCAGATGCCTTTGTTGAATTGGTAGCCTTGGTCAGAACTAACAGCAGAGGACAGTGTACCAGAGTTAATGATTAGAAAGAGAATTTGTGAATGCCAAGGAATATACATGAGTTACCAAGTTGTGGGAGAAAGATAAAATCAGGAGGAGACACTCCAGGATGTTTTAGTTTCTTTGAACCCCAGAGATAAGGTGAACCAAATACCCAAGTAGATTAGGGTTTCAATAAAGACTGAATTAAAAATCCTCCACTTCCATTTGCCTTGGCAAAGCCCTTCTCCCCATGTTAATTATATTAAAATGACAAAAGATACAATTGCAGCACTATTAAGAGCCCAGATATGGGAAAAAGCTAAGTATCTGTCAAGAGATGAATTGATAAAAAGATGTGATATACACACACACACACACACACACACACACGTATACAACATGGTGTATTGTTCAGTCAAGAGAAAGAAGAAAAGCCTGCCATTTTCAGTCACATGGATAGACCTTGAGGGCATTATGCTTAAGTGAGGTAAGTCAGAGAAAGACAAATACTGTGTGATCTCACTTGTGTGTGGAATTCAAAAAATCCAAATTTACAGAAACAGAGAGTAAAATGGTAGTAACCAGGGGCTATGGGGTGGGGAAATGGGGATATGTGGGTCAAAGGGTACAGGCTTCCAGTTATAAGATGAATAAGTTCTGGGGTTCTAATGTACGGGATGGTTTATCATTAATAATAGTGTATTGTTACATAATAATATTTATGTTACATATAATTGATTATCAATAATTATAGTTAATAATACTCTATTATAAACTTGAAAGTTGCTATGAGAGTAGACCTTAAATGTTCTCATCACGGAAAAGAAATGGTAATTATGTGACATAATGGGGGTGTTAGCTAATGCTACGGTGGTAATCATTTTATAATATATAAGTGTATCAAATCAGACTTATACATTGTTATATGTCAATTATATATCAATAAAGCTAGGGGGAAAAACAAGAAAAGATACAAATGAAGTAACTTGTAATTAGAAGCAGAGCAACCCATGGTTTAGTTAGCTACATTTTAAAAGAAAGTCTCCGCAGGGGTGTCAGTCTGTGAGACTTTCTTGCTGCAGAGGAAACATTAAATCATGAAGGAAAGAATTCAAGTCATGGATAAAAAGGTAAAACAAAGCCCACATACTTAAGTGCTTCTACGGTACTTGAGGTGTTGGCTAAGTGGTGTTGATAATAAACCTTTGTGTTCAATATGCGTATATCTTGCATGGTTTAGGTCACCTGCATTCCTGCTTAGAAGTAGTAACCTTGGGGACTTCCCTGGTGGCGCAGTGGCTAAGAATCCGCCTGCTAATGCAGGGGACACGGATTTGATCCCTGGTCTGGGAAGATCCCACATGCCGCGGAGCAGCTAAGTCCGTGCGCCGCAACTACTGAAGCCCGCGAGCCTAGAGCCCGTGCTCCGCAACAAGAGAAGCCACCGCAATGAGAAGCCCGCGCACCGCAGTGAACAATAGTCCCGGCTCGCCGCAACTAGAGAAAGGCCATGCGTGCAGCAGCGAAGACCCAAAGCAGCCGAAAATAAAAATAAACAAATAAATAAAATTTTTAAAAAAAGTAGTAACCTTGGTCAGGGAAGTTGAAACGCTCTCTTGGAAACCTGCGCCCTGCGCAACTTGGCTGAGGATTGCAGGAACTGTCTCAACCTATAGCTAGAATTGTCCCATCTGCCACATAATGATCACTCCCAGAATTGTACCAACACCAGCTCCTCCCTCATGGGCTGGAGTGGCCTACTCCTTAAGGTGAGAAATTTCTAAAAATGTGCCCCTTGGAACCCTGACTCTCTGCTCTGGAAGTTCTCTCTCATGCTCCCCTGTCCCCACCTCATCCTTCTGTTTTGTGGAAATAAGGAAATAAGGCCTTAGGAAAAAAGGCTAAGCCTGTGAATATAAAACAAATTGTGTGCGTATTATGGACCAAGGGTTCCTCCTTACTGATTTTTGTATGTTCATGCTTTCATAACCAACTATTAGGACTTTCCACCTTCAAGAGGCTGTGATACTTCTAGAACACATCTGTCATTACAAACCGAGTTCTTCTCTCATCTAAAATTGTGAACCTCTATGATAATTTGGGGATGTAGAAAACATTAACTTTGTGGCAGTTAGAAAAGAGAAAAAAGGAAATTCCCTGCTGGTCCAGTGGTTAGGACTCGGTGCTTTCAGTGTTGTGGGCCTGGGTTTAATCCCTGGTTGGGGAACTAAGATCCCACAAGCCATGAGGCACGGCCAAAAATAATTTTTTTTAATTAAAAAAAAAAAGCATGCATATGTGATAATCTTTTTTTTTTTAATTTAGTAAACATTTATTGAGGGCATAGTATGTGCCAGGTATTGCATGTACATGAACTACTGGACAAATTGTTGCCCAAAGTCTTGCAAGAACATACTTTCAAAAATAAATAATTGTTTATAACAGCAGAGAAGTTACGAGAATGGGATTGCTTCCAAAGTATGTAAAATACTTTGTACTGTATAATAGTTTAAGCTTTGTCTTCTAATTTTGTTTACAGTATTAAATGTTCATGAAACTCTTTTTTTTATAGACAAAATAAAGGGACAGTTCAGCCACATGTTTCTTGGAATTATCACAACTTCTAAATTATTGAAAAAAGTCCTGGATTATTACAATGGCTTTCTAACTGGTCGTGTTGTTTCTACTCTTGCCCATTTAAAGTGAACTGTCTACCCTGAAGCCAGATAATTTTCTTATATTGTTAATTTATGTCACTTTCCTGCTTAAGACCCTCCATTGCTTTCCACTTGAAAAAAATTTGAATCTTTTAATATATGTTATAAATATTTTAGACCAATCACATTTTGTTGGGTGCAACATATTTACAAAACAAAACAAAAAAAATTATGATACATGTGAATGAAATTGAATCTGATTAACAAGCAGCTCTATCACAACCAGCTACTTAAAAGGAATGCAAAAACCTGTTAGTCTGAATATATTAAGAGTTTTGAGACATCGGTCCAAAATTGTATCTGGGAAAGAGATGTGGAGAAAATCCAAAAATTTTAGGACAAAATCCAAACTTGTAACCAAAGTCTTCTTGGTTCTAAATTCTAGACAAAGCAAAGTGACTACCCTCTTCTTGCTTTCTATTATATATTTCTCTAGTTGATAATCTTTTTCAGGTATTGCTTACATACTATAAAGTGCATATATATTAAGAGCACAGTTCTGTCAATTTTTACGTATGCATACTCCCAGGTAACCACCAATTAGATCTAGATTAGAACATTTCCAGCACTCCAGCAGGTTTCCTTATGTCCCCTCCCAGTCATTACTTCCTCTGTAGAGAAACCCTGTTCACACCTCTATCACCATAGATTGGATATCCCTATTCTTTATCTTCATATGAATGGAATTATACAGAATGTATTTTTTGTGTGTCTGCATTCTTTTGCTTAACACTATGCCTATAAAATTCATCTGTGTTGTTGCATATAGCAGTGGTTTCTTCTTTATATTGCTGAGTAGTATTCTATCATACGCATATACCGAAAGAAATTTATATTTGTTCCTGTGGACTGATATTTGGATTGTTTCCAGGTTTTGTCTCTGATGGATAAAGTGACTATGAACATTCTTGTACATGTGTTTTGATGGACACGTTTGCTAATTTCTCCTGGGCGTACACCTAGAAGTGGAATTTCAATGGCATAAGGTATTGTGCGTGTTATATTTTAGCAGATTCTGTCAATTAGTTTTCCAAAGTGGTTGTACCAAGTTACATCCCCAGTAACAATGTATGGGAGTTCCAGGTGTTTCGAATCCTTTCCAACACTTGCTATTATCAATCTTTTCATAATTTTAGCCTCAGGTTGGGTGTATTGTGAAATCTCTGTGGTGTTAATTTGCATTTCCTTGTGACTAATAATGTTGCACACTTTTTCATGTGCTGACTATCCATCTGGATATCTTCTTTTTTTTTTTTAATTTATTTTTATTTATGTTTGTGTTGGGTCTTCGTTTCTGTGCGAGGGCTTTCTCTAGTTGCGGCACGTGGGGGCCACTCTTCATCGCGGTGCGCGGGCCTCTCACTATCGCAGCCTCTCTTGTTGCAGAGCACAGGCTCCTGACGCGGAGGCTCAGCAATTGTGGCTCACGGGCCTAGCTGCTCCGCGGCATGTGGGATCTTCCCAGACCAGGGCTCGAACCCGTGTCCCCTGCATTGGCAGGCAGATTCTCAACCACTGCGCCACCAGGGAAGCCCTGGATATCTTCTTTTAATGAAGTGCCTGTCCAAGTCTTTTGTCCATTTTTTGGGTTGTTTACTTTAAAAAAATTGATTAGTAGGAGATTTTTAAACATTTTGGGTATGAATCATTTATCAGCTATAGATATCCATGTGTCAGATATATATCCCTTAGGATATACAGAAAATATTTCTACTACGTTTAAAAGAATTAACATCACTAACTTACGGCTTGTAAGCTGTTCAAAGGTACCTTTCTTTTCAGCTAACGGCACATCCTAGGGATGAATGTTGAGAACAGCCAAAAAAAAAAAGAATTACTCAAAAAAAGAATTACTCCCATTTAAATACAGGAAAAGGCAATGTCACAGAACAAAAATTGTCACCACTCCCACCCCCCCTTTCATATATTTCAGTTCATAATATCCCAATATGGGCCAAAACACTGTTTCCAGCAGGCTTTGCATTAACAGAAATACGTGTAAGAAAGGAAAAGGCAGGAAACCCCCAAGGTTTATGAGGCTTCCTCATTAAGGAATGCTCCTCCTTTATTTGGCACCCCAGAAATCTGTATATCCTTGTAAAATTCCCTTTATTAAGAATTTGGAGTGTGAGGTGTGATCCTTTCCTTTGCAAAGTGACAGGCTTATTTTCAAGCTGAACACTTTAGAAACGGGTACAATTTCAGTGGAAGTTGAAAAACTAGAAATCGATTCTCCTCCAACCGTCTGTGCCTGTATACCCTTGGGAAGTGTTCACATGGAAGCACACACCTCAGTTAGAGAAACTCTGTGTTAAGACTTGCATTAATCACTCACAACTGAAGCTGCTTACTAACTCTGGGCAGTTACCAGAATCCCGAGTTGTGTCAGGTGTGCTGGAGGTCTTCCATTTGCCTCTTCACACCACCCATCCCCTGCTCCCTGGGAGAGGAGCTTTAGTGGGTTCAATCAACGAGCACCTCCACCCTCTGGCTTCCCGGAGGGTTTGGCCAATGAGAATCCCTGACAGGAGACTGGAGAATGAGATAGGGTATTGATAACCCTGACTCTTCCCCTATGAAATTGCCTTGAGGTGACTGTATCCCTCTTCTGAAGCCATTTGCTCTTTTCAGTCTTTCTCTCCTGGGTTTTGATAACCTCCGTCATTGTCCAAAAGGCCAAAAGGCTCTAGAGGTGGGATAGTTCTTCTGCTGGTACCCCAGGTTCCCGCACTATTCTTTGTAGCTTCCCAACACTGTCACTCCTTTTCAATTCGTCTCTTTGTAAATAAACCCTCCTTAAACTTTATCCTAATTTGGGAGTGCCATGTGCTGCCTGTTGAGACCCTACATGATACTCAATTTAGAGATGCTGGCTATTCCCCGGCCCGAGTTCCATCAGAGAATAGCTCCAATAGGTTTTGGAGCCGAGGAGCTCCAATTGGACATGGCTGGGACGTCCTGAGGCTGAGGGGGGGTGCAGGGGCACACAGCCGCTCTGTTGGTCTTCTGTTACGTTCGTTTTCCCGGCTCCACCAGAATGAAGCAAGCTTAAGAATTATCTAAGCCCAGAAGGCTCGGGTGTTTGGAGACCTTGCTGGGACAGGTAGGCTGCAAAGTACCCCTGAGGGTCCTAGCAGACCCTGCGGTGATAGTAGAGACCAGACCGGCCAGGCAGCCTAGGAGAACCTCCTAACAGGGAAACGCATGTGTCAAAGTAGACTGCAGCTTAGAGAAAATAAAAGGCTAATGGCGTGGGAAGGAGACAACTTAAACCTATTCCTTACATAGAACTTCTTCCCACGTTCAAGAGACCAGACGGTCAAACAACGTTTCCTGTGTTCAGACGCTGAAGAAGCTGATCAGTTTATCCAGAGTCCCCTTGAGGAGGCACTCAGTTTCTAACTTAAGTGTTTTCTGTCCCAGTTCCCTGCCAGAGGGTTTCTTTTTTTAAATTCTGTGTAAAAACTCCACCTACCTTGAGAACTCCTAACCTCATACCTATCGGAGTGTGTTATCATCCCAGGACCCAGCCTCCTTTGTCAGGCAGTTAATATCCCTAACCGTGGTTGTTCAGCTTTAGAACAACCTCAGCAGGCCAGTCCGGGGTAGGCGGTAGGCGCAGCCCTCCAAATCTCATCAAAAGCCGGAGTGGAGAAGAACACTCTAGTTACTGTTTAGCCTTCCAAGAACTTCCTGAGCATGAGCGCCAAAGGGTCATCTTTGCAGCAAAGCAAATATTTGTTCTGACAGAGTCTAGCTTCCTAACCGTTCAAGAGAAAGAGGACTACCTTCCCAACTGCCTCTTCCTTAGCAAAGCTATCTACCCAGGCTTCTGCCAAGTTAGCCTTTCATTTTATTACGCAAGTGTTTAAATGACTCGTGTTCAATGGCGTTAGCCTTCCCTATTATTATGCAGAATGCTTTAAATTGCTCATTTCCTTCCTTTTCCAAACTCTACCTCTAGCCCTTTCTCGACAGTTACCTCTACTACTAATAGAATTAAGGACCATGCTCTTTACAGAGTGATATACATCTTAAAGGTTACTTCCTTAGCCATACACACACACACACACACGCTAACACACACACAACACGCACATACATGCATGCACGCACATGCCGAAGCTCTGACCTGAAAAGCTTTTAATTTCAAAGTCCTATAGTACTTTTAGCTTTCTGATGAAAAACAGCAGTACCTGCCCCATTCCTCCCCACTCCTTATTCCCATCACCTTATGCACTTCTTTTTTAGCTATTTTATCTTGCCTATTTACCTAATTCTAAAAATTGTGCTTAGTCTGAAATTTCTGGATTTTTCTTTTACTGCTATTCCTGCTTGTGGACACTTGTGATGCTCCTCCGTTAGGAACGAAGGGCTTAGTCTCCCACCTGCTACGAGAGCTGCTGGCAGACCTCCTCAGGTGTCAGTTACCTTCAGAAACTGCCTCTGCAAAGGGGCGGTGCCGCTTTGCCCGGGTCACAGCCTCTTCCCGGGGAGGCCCACATTCAAAGACAACGTTGAAGAGCTATCCAGCATCAGGGTACCCTGAAGGGACGGCTGAGGCCCTCTTTGAGACTCCATTAGAGCCCGACTTCTTCCGCCCAATCTTCTCTGTGCCTTCCCTTCTGAAGAACATTCCCTCGTAAACGTCCAGCGTGATGATCTCCATCTCAGAATTCAACGTGGGGCATCCCTGCTGACTTCCTGCCATAGTAGATGAGGACTTCTCTCTCATGCACAGATATCTTCTCTGTCCTCTGTCCCCTCATTCCACCTGTCCTAGGTAGTTATCTTACCATTTTTAGATAAATCAGCATGCAGTAAAATGACAATGTAACTATTATTCACAGCTAAGTCACATGGTTTTCTAGGACTATATTGTGTTTCATGAACTTTTTCTTTCTCCTGATGTAAATAGTTGCCTCCTATTTTTATTCCCTTGGTTTTTGTACCAATTACCTTAAAACTAATTCTCCTCTGAACAGGGTCACAAATATTAGCTCTTCAGTCAGTCTTATACTATCCTTAGAGACAGCGCTCTTGGAAGCCTCAGTTCTCTCTACTCTCGTTTCTCTCTATGCCTGCTGACTGCTGTTACCTTGGTGTTTCTGTCACCATCATTCTGGGAGTTCCTTTTACTTTCCCCCTGTGTTGTGTCCCTTGGTCCCTGGATCCCTATCTCCCTCTTTCTTGGTTACTACTTCATTTCAGTGGGGGAGCATTCCCTAGTAGCTTTCTGAAAAAGGGTGTATGGGAGGTAAACTCTTAAGACCTTGCGTTTCTGAAAATGTCTTTATTCTTTCCTCATCCTGGGCTGATAGTTTGGTGGAGTATAAAATGTTAGAGAAGGAATCATCTCCACGGCTTGCGGGATCTTAATTCCCCCAAGGGATCAAACCTGGGCACTGGCAGTGAAAGCGCCAAGTCCTAACCACTGGACCGCCTGGTAATTCCCTCCACGGAGCTTTGAAGGCATTTTTCCATTGTCTTCCAACCTCAGGGATGGGAGGGTCCTGTCCTTTTTATGTAATTTGGTTTTTTGTTTGTTTTTGATGTCTGAACACTTAAAATCTTCACATTAACCCTGGTGTTCTGAATCTTCATGACAATGTGCAATGAGTTTCTTTCTACTCAATGAGCTGGGAGTGGCCCCTTTCAGTTTCGAACCTCATGTCCTTTAGTTCTAGGAAATGCTCTCTTACTACTTCTTTGATAACATCTTCTCTTTATGTCTTTGTTCTCTCTTTCAGATGTTGAACTTCCTGGCTTGACAGTCTAGTTTTCTTCTCTGTTCTCTTTCTCTTTCTGATTTTATGCTAATTAGGAATATTTTCTCAACTTTTTCTCCCAATCCTTTTGCCGAGTACTTTTTTTACTTTGTTTTTGCTATTTACTTTCAAGAGCTCTTTCTTATTCTCTAAATGTTCCTTTTTTTTTTTTTTTTTAATACAGTACCTAGTTTTTACTTCAGAGACTCAATAACTTGTCTGAGTGTCATAATTATATGTCTTAAATTTTTTTTCCTTGTTTCCTCTTTGTTCCTTTCTTTTGTTTATATTGTCTCTGCCTCTTACGTTAGAGACTTTCTGCAAATGTTGGTGATCCTTTGTTCTCCAATTATTATTATTATTATTATTACTGAAGAGTGAGGCACTAAAAAGCTGATTAGAAGCTCTGTGCTCAGATGAAGCTTGTTGCCTGGCGGACTTTACCATCAGGCCATTTTGCAAGGCCCTTTTCCCTTGGGCTAGTCCACTTTCCTAGAGAAGCATCTTCTCTTTTCTGCTTGGAGGTTATACACCCTGGCTGCTAGTGTTTCGGGGAAAGGGAACCGGAGATTGCAGTATTCAGCATGTCAACTTTTCTAACCTTCCTTCCAAGTCTGGAGTCTCTCCTCCCCCTGCTCTCCTCCCCAGCACATCAGCTAGGCCTGATGTACTCGAGTCTTAGAGCCCCTGTGGCTCAGTTGCTCCGGGGTAAATGTATCTTCTCTTTGGGAAAGCACATTTGCTTTGTTGCGTGGGGTGGGGGAGATCAGGGTTCCAATGCCATTTTTAAAAGACTTCCAAATAGCCCTCTTCTTTTCAGCCTCACCCTGTTTTTTCAGAGGCACACATTGCCTCTAATTCCTTTGTCTTTCCATTAATCTGGCCTGAGAATTGATTTGCATCTTTTGGACTTAGATGCTTAGACTTGTGCTTTCTCTGGACTGCTAAGTCAATTCCCTTCTCCATTCCAAGATTTCTTTTTTTGTATGCTGGCATATATTTTCCTAGTGTGTGTGTGTGTGTGTGTGTGTGTGTGCGCCATTTTTCCTCTTTGCAATCATTGCTGTGGGGTTTTGGGAGGGACTGGAGATATATGTTTTTATTCTTTCTTCTGTGTTTACATGACAGTCTGAGGGAGCATGCATGGAGGAGTCTCATTCTTTCAGTACCTGCACAAGAAGTACATTGTAGAGAGTATCACTTCCATTGAAAAGATATGGACTCTGAGACTTAGTGACCAGCCTGGTGATACAGTATGATTCCGTGTTACTTAATTGTGTTGACCTAAAGCAAATAGACTGCCAGTTATTTCTCCAGCAAACGTGGGTTTATTTGGGATCAGCAGAGAATTGAAATTTGCAACCATAGTGAGCCACGTGCAAGTCCCTAGCAAAAATGAAGAGGACAACTCTTTTATACAGGGGAAAAGGAAGTCGGGAGGGCTATGTAAACAAAGAGTCCTTGGCTTTTCATTGGCTGAGTCCTTCCAGGAAAGGAGTCTTTCTTCTTCCTATTGGGCTCTGTTATTGTTACAGGGCATGAGAGCTTTCCCTTCTGGTCTCCAGAATCTATTTAATTGAAGGTCCTGTTTATTAATTTTTTTTACCATCGTTACCCAAGGAGGCCCAGAGGTGAGAAAATATAGGATAGATTAGAGGATAGCGTGATATTTGACATTCTTTGGGTGATTCAAATTAAGTGTGTGGGACATGAGGATACAGAAGTAGAAAGGGCAAGTCTTAGACTAACCAGTCTGAGGGCTTGAAGAAACAATATGAATCAGCACACCAACAAAAAGATTTTTTTCCCTCAAGGCCTGCCTTTATGCTGGGTGAAAAAGAGGATGAAGTTAAACAAGCTAGTGTGCTGTTCCTACCTTAGTGTATACTTCAGTTTAGAATTTAGGACGTACAGCATGTCTGCTTCAAAAGGACAAGAGGTAGTTTAGTGTGTGTACAATACAAAATGGACAACGGGCTGAATATCTTCTGTTTGCCTCTCTAGATCACTTTTCCACCCTTCACTCTGCTTCTTGCCCTGGGGGATGGAATTGGACAGGCTACATCAACTCAGCTCGTGGGCCCTCTGCCTTTTTGTTGGCTCCAACCCAAGGAAACTTCAGTGGGAGATCCAAGGAAGAAAGGAGGATGAACTCAGGGTATTTCTCCCCCTGACTTCCTCCTTGCAATATCTTCTCCAGCTTTCTTACCAAAGGTGACTGCTCTTCTCAGGGTCCCAGTTCTACAGGGCTCTCTCCCTACTGCCTGCCCCCTCTTCCCCTCGTCATGCAGCTGGCATCCCCTCTTGCTCTGTAATTCTGGTGGGCGGCACAGCTACGACTATCCTGGAACTTCCAAACGGGGTGCATAATGATGAAACAGAATAGTTTTAAACAACTGGGGCTGTTTGCCTTTGGGGGCTAAAGCACTACAGGGGGTAAGGAGCTTGTTTTTTTTTCCCTTGGGCTTTTTGTTGCCTCTGGATACATGACTGAAGGATAAATTGCCAATATGTGAATTTAATGAGTGTCTTTTTTAAAAAATTTATTTCATTTATTTATTTTTGGCTGTGTTGGGTCTTCGTTGCTGCACGCGGGCTTTCTCTAGTTGCGACGAGCGGGGGCTAGTCTTCCTTGCAGTGCGTGGACTTCTCATTGTGGTGGCTTCTCTTGTTGCAGAGCACGGGCTCTAGGCGCACAGGCTTCAGTAGTTGTGGCTCATGGGCTCAGTAGTTGTGACTCATGGGCTCTAGAGCACAGGTTCAGTAGTTGTGGCGCACGGGCTTGGTTGCTCTGTGGCATGTGGGATCTTCCTGGACCAGGGCTCGAACCTGTGTCCCCTGCATTGGCAGGCAGATTCTTAGCCACTGCGCCACCAGGGAAGCCCTGGACAAAGGTTTTGAATGTAGCTCTGAAGCCCTGCAGGTAACAGGTGTGCTGGGAGCATGCTGACTGATGGACCTGCTTGTGTAATGCGTGGTGAGGGATGGTGATTAGCGCACCCTCCGTGTCCTGATGCAGAGGGAATAAAGGCTTCAGTGTAACTGCAAAAGGCAGATAGGAGCCTGCCCAGTGCACTGCTGGAGGGAATGTAGTCTTCGGTACACTCGTCAGCAAGAGAAGGGTAGGGCTTTTTGTGCCTAAAGAGCAAAGCACTACCTCTGGGTAAAAGCTGCTGTTGGTCACCTTGGTCAAAGTTCTGTTGAGGAACGGGTGGGTTGCTGAAGTCCTAAACGTCAGAGCTTAGCTTCTGTATCTGTAAACTCATGCTTATCCTGAGAAGCCGTGAGGGAGAAGGGGCCGCCAGTTCAGAAGGCCCTGGGGCAGGAGCCTACGCTTCATCGACACCACCCTGAGACCACCAGTGAGCCCGGGAGCAGCAGGGGGAACCTCCACCTCTCAGCCGGAAGCTGCTCCTCACAGCCCCGCCCCCACATTGCCACACCTGCCGCCACAGGTTCCTCAGGCTGGAAGCTGCAGGTGTGACGAGGGGCAGCCCCACCACGACCTGGCTTCGCAGAAATACAGAAGACACGCTTCTTTAAACTGCAACAAATGGAATGGTTCTCTAAATACAAATCCTAAGTCTATGCAGTTCAGTCTCCTAGGAGCTAGGAAAATTAGCATTCCAAGTATTTGTTATTATTGAATAGATGAATGAATGAAACAGGAGTAGGTTTGGTACATTTAGGGGCGGGGAGAAGGAGAAGAGTGTGGCAGGACAGAACCTCATATTAGATGATGCCTCGGGGGGAGAGTCTATGACCTGCTTAGGGGACCTTCTCTCCTCTCTTCCCCTTCCTCAAATTATTCAAGTAATAAAATAATTTATTAAGTACTCACATTCTAAGCCATTTGAAATTTTCACAGAACTCTTATTCAGTTGATATTGATGTTAAATATTTTTTTCATTTTCTCCTTTAGCTTTTTTATTCTTTCAAGTGTAATTTTATATATTGAGCCAAATGTCTTCCCTCTATCAAAATCTTATGGAGGGACTTCCCTGGTGGTGCAGTGGTTAAGAATCCGCCTGCCAATGCAGGGGACACGGGTTCGAGCCCTGGTCTGGGAAGATCCCACATGCCGCGGAGCAACTAAGCCTGTGCACCACAACTACTGAGCCTGTGCTCTAGAGCCCGCGAGCCACAACTACTGAAACCTGCATGCCTAGAGCCCGGGCTCTGCAACAAGAGAAGCCACTGCAATGAGAAGCCCGTGCACCACAACGAAGAGTAGCCCCCGCTCGCTGCAACTAGAGAAAGCCACGCGCAGCAACAAAGACCCAACGCGGCCAAACATAAATAAATTAAATAAATAAATAAATAAATCTTATGGAGACAATGAAGTTCACAGATGGACCCATCTTGAAAACAGTGAAATCCAGAATAGCGATAATATGCACTTTATCATTCTTCCCTTCTTTACCTGGTGGTCATCCCATCACTGTATTAGTCAGTGAGTAATAAATACAGATGGCCCCCAAATTATGTGGGTATTACAGAGGACACACACACACGCAAAGCAGAAATCATACTTCCTGCCCTTAAGGTATTTATAGTCAGAAGTGCTTAAATTATTATATGTAAAAAAAGCAAAGAGCAGTTAAATATGAAACAGCTGGAAACTGGCTAAAAGTGCCATGGAAACGCAAAGGTCCACATTATTGCGGCCCAAAACCAGTGGAAGGAGTTTCCATGAAGGAGGCAAGAGCTGAGCAGGACCTTGGAGTATGGGCAGGAGGGAGATGGACGGTCTTCCAGGTGGGATGGCTAAGCAGGAACGCAGGCATGGAAGATGGAAGAAGGATGATGCTGATGCTTCTTACATGTGTGTTAGAAGCCAGGGTAAGGTGTGGCCCTCACAGCAAGCACCGGGCTGCAAGTCCCAGGTTAATGTTATTTGAGGAGAACCGCTGCCTTGGGACAGTGACAGGTGGCACTACTGTTTGGGAGTTGATCTGAGTCCTAATGGTTTGTGCCTGCAACAGGTGTGCTGTGAATACTTTCACTGGTGATGAAAGAGGCTCACGGAGAGTAGCTGAGCTGCTGGGCGCTCTGTTTAAAAAAATAGGTAAGAAATTTAGAGTGTTGGTTATGTTTTAGGAATTTAGGGACGTCATTTTTTTTTTTTAAAGGAATTCCTTTATTTTATTTATTTATTTATTTATTTATTTATTTAGGCTGTGTTGGGTCTTCGTTTCTGTGCAAGGGCTTTCTCTAGTTGCGGCAAGCGGGAGCCACTCTTCATCGCGGTGCGCGAGCCTCTCACTATTGCGGCCTCTCTTGTTGCGGAGCACAAGCTCCAGATGCGCAGGCTCAGTAGTTGTGGCTCACGGGCCTAGTTGCTCCGCGGCATGTGGGATCTTCCCAGACCAGGGCTCGAGCCCGTGTCCCCTGCATTGGCAGGCAGATTCGCAACCACTGCGCCACCAGGGAGGCCCTAGGGATGTCATTGCTTAATTTTTAGCACAATCTGACTTGCTCATTTAGTCTAACTGTGCTTCACCTAGTAAAATCCTGTGTTTTGATGGCTTGGGATCCGGAAAGACTTGGGTTTGAAGCCCATTTGTGTAACTTTGGGGAAGTTATCTTTCTGAGTCCAATCTGTGAGAGGGGGAGAAAAAATTGGCCTCACTGGATTGTGAAGATGGAAGGAAAAATACATTCAAAATATGTAGTAAATCTCTTGGCACATAATTTTCCTTTTTCCCCTCTTTTCCTTTCTCAGTTCAAGTAATAGGCAACTGTACTCAAGAAGACCACGTAACTTATACAAACTTGTGACATTTCTTTGGTGTAAAAGGGAGTGTTACTGAAAATTACACTGGGCCCAGTATTAAATTGTGACTGACCCTCGCTACATTTCTTTATGAAAAGGGAAGAACAAAGACATGAGAAAAAAAATTTAAAACCCTATAAACCATTGAGTAAAAAGCCAACAAGCTTGTATCATGAGAAGTGTTCCATGTTTCTCAAAGTCAAAATCTCATTGTGGTCTGCTTGGCAGCTGTGCCTGAAAGTAGCAATGCACACAAGTATTAAATGCAGACTGCCACTTCTCTCATGACAATCATGTCTTTCTCTATCATATTCTTTCTTCTCAAACATTCTGGCTGATGCCTTCTGGCTGTTCTGAGAAATTAGGGAGACCTGAATTGGGGCCTAAAAAGGCCAGGTTTGTGTCTATCTAGATTCCAGAGTGATTAAGTTTGGGGACTGAAATTGAATTCACCTGATGGCCTTTGCTGAGCAGGGCTGCAGGACGCCGTTGCATGTTGTGGTGTGGTAACACACAGGAATAATTAGACTTGTCATTAGAGACTTTCTGACATTTCATCATTGTTGTATTTGTATGCTTTGAATTCCTTCACTAACAGGTGGGACCAGAGATACAGTGAAGTGCCATTGAAATATCACTGCCCTCTTTCATAGATGACGTAAAGCCTCATCTATGTATGGCTTATTATTTGGTAGCACTTAATACTGTGTTTATAAACTTAATGCTTGAACTTGATTCTTCTATGCCTGCCAAACAGACTAAATGGAGAATCTCGGCCCAAGAATCTTCAGTCCTAACACATTCATTAGCACATGCCCGAGTGACTGGACAGACACGGGCACAGTGAGTCAGCAGAGGCTGTGCTCTGACCTACTCTGGGCTTCAGGAAGGAGTTGTTTGTAACCAGATGCATCTGTTCCACTGAGGGGGCTCCTGCCGTTAGGCTCACGACAGTTAAGGACTGATTTCAGGGTGCGTTGGGCTGATCCTACAAGTCACTACTATAGATCCCATACTGATTCTATAGATCCTGTGATTCCACAGATCCTGGCCTGGCCCCATGAAGCTGCCAGACCTCTCCTGCAGGGTCCCTGAATCAGCATCACAGAATGTGAGGCAGCCAGGAGACATCAACACCTTCGTGGTGAATGCCAGGATACAGCTCTCTTCTTCTCTTGCTTGAATTTATGCTGGTTTCCTTGCTATGAGTTTCAAGCTTTTTGTTGCTTACTACCAAAATAATAGGACTCTATTTTTCACTTTTGTATAGCGTCGTCTGGGGGCAAGAACCATTAAAGAAAGCTCAGAGAAGATGATGAAGCTGGTAACCTGAGTCTGAAAAGTTTAACCCATCACTGGGCTCCAAGCATGCCAGTCACCTCTATTTATAAATGGGCCCAAAGAACACCCCCAGGACTTCAGCTGTCTGCCTACGATACCTGGATATTGTGATGGTGACGGCTCAAGTTCATAGGTGAGAAGTGCAGTCTGGCTCTCCTGAGCAACAATCACCTAGGCCACCTCCTCACTTGGATGTCTAGCAGGCATTCAGCCTTCTAATGTTCAAAGCAGAATTTGGGGTTCCTTCCTCACCCTATACCATCACATCCCTTCTGTCCCTCACCAAATGGTCAAAAAGCCCATAGCAACATGTCTTTGAAACCTGACGACTTGTCATTCTCACTGCAGCTGGAATCCAGAGCACTGTCATTTCTCCTGGGTTATAGCAGTGGCCCGATGGAGAGCTTCCTTAATCGCTTACTTTGCTCCTATGCTTCACTGCAAGTAGAATAGAATACACAGCCTTTGCCATGACCTGCAAAAACCCTTTGCAATGTGGCCCCTGCCCAGCTCTCTGGGAGACTTTATCTCCTACTACTCTCACCAGCCACCCTGGTTTTCTTTAAATGTGCCATGCTTGTCCCTGCCTCCAAGATTCTGCATTACCTGTTCTCTTGGCCAGGAAGCCTCACCCCTGGATCTTCAAACCACTGCAGTCTGCAGCTCAGATGTCTCTCCCTTAGCGAGGCCTGCCTTGTCTATCCACCACCACTATGTCACCATTCTGTTTATTTTCTTCTTAGCACTCATTACGATCAGAAATTTTATTATTTATGTACTTACATGTTTATTGTTGGTCTCTATTAACTAGACCATAGGCTCTATGGGGGCAGGAACTCTGTGGTCTCTAGTGATAAAAATATTAGCCTAGGCGAAAAATCTGAACTTCACCAAAGAGTAGACTAGCCTTTATAACCAACTAGAGAATATGGATCACATACTCGAGCTAAGTCAGTTTGGGAGCCAAGATACATAGAGTCCTCTGGGAGAATGATGGTATGCGGGAAAAGTGCAAAACAGCTTAGAACAAGAGGACGGCATCTTTAAAGGCTTTGCTCATTTAGTTTTTTACTACTGTGGTACTGTTGTACCTTCCAGTTGTTGATCATCTATATTTTTATTTTTATGTTCTTTCTAACATATCTGTTAGTTTCCTAGTCTAATTTTATTTTTTAGTTTGTTATTGTTCCCTTTTTTTTTTTTGCCACCCCACATGGCTTGTGGGATCTTGTTTCATGAGCTGGGGGTCAGGCCGAAGCTCCTCCAGTGGGAGCTCTGAGTCCGAACCACTGGACTAACAGAGAAACTCAGACCCCAGGGAATATTCACTGGAGTGAGGTCTCAAGGATGTTCTCATCTCAGCACCAAGACCCAGCTCTACACAACAGCCTACAAACTCCGGTGTTGGAAGTCTCAGGCCAAACAACCAATAAGACAGGAACACAATCCAACTCATTAAAAAAAAAAAAAAAATTGATGGCAAAAAAATGTCACAGATGAAGGAGCAAGGTAAAAACCTACAAGACCAAATAAATAAAGAGGAAATAGGCAGTCTACCTGAAAAAGAATTCAGAGTAATGATAGTAAAGATGATCCAGAATCTCAGAAATGGAATAGAGGCACCGATTGAGAAAATACAAGAAATGCTTAACAAAGATCTAGAAGAACTAAAGAACAAACAGAGACAAACAGCACAATAACTGAAATGAAAAATACACTAGAAGGAATCAATAACAGAATAACTGAGGCAGAAGAACAAGTAAGTGAGATGGAAGACAAAATGGTGGAAATAACTGCCGAGGAGCAGAATAAAGAAAAAAGAATGAAAAGAATTGAGGACAGTCTCAGAGACCTCTGGGACAACACTAAATGCACCAACATTCGAATTATAGGGGTCCCAGAAGAAGAAGGGAAAAAGAAAGGGTCTGAGAAAATATTTGAAGAGATTATAGTGGAAAACTTCCCTAACATGGGAAAGGAAATAGTCCCCCAAGTCCAGGAAGCACAGAGAGTCCCATACAGGATAAACCCTAGGAAAAACCCACCAAGACACATATTAATCAAACTAACAAAAATTAAATTCAAAGAAAAAATATTAAAAGCAGCAAGGGAAAAACAAAAAATAACATACAAAGGAATCCTCATAAGGTTATCAGCTGATGTTTCAGCAGAAACTCTGCAGGCCAGAAGGGAATGGCACGATATACTTAAAGTGATGAAAGAGAAAAACCTACAACCAAGATTACTCTACCCGGCAAGGATCTCATTCAGATTCCAAGGAGAAATCAAAAGCTTATCAGACAAGCAAAAGCTAAGAGAGTTCAGCACCACCAAAACAGCTTTACAACAAATGCTAAAGAAACTTCTCTCAGTAGGAAACACAAGAGAAGAAAAAGACCCACAAAAACTAACCCAAAACAATTAAGAAAATGTTAATAGGAATATACATATTGATAATCAACTTGAATGTAAATGGACTAAATGCCCCAACCAAAAGACACAGACTGGCTGAATGGATACAAAAACAAGACCCATATATATGCTGTCTCCAAGAGACCCACTTCAGACCTAGGGACACATACAGACTGAAAGTGGGGGGATGGAAAAAGATATTCCATGCAAACGGAAATCAAAAGAAAGCTGGAGTAGCAATACTCGTATCAGATAAAATAGACTTTAAAATAAAGACCGTTACAAGAGATAAGGAGGGACACTACATAATGATCAAAGGATCAATCCAAGAAGAAGATATAACAATTATAAATGTTTATGCACCCAACATAGGAGCACCTCAATACATAAGGCAAATGCTAACAACCATGAAAGAAGAAATTGACAGTAACACAATAATAGTAGGGGACTTTAATACCCCACTTACACCAATGGACAGATCATCCAAACAGAAAATAAATAAGGAAACATAAGATTTAAATGACAATAGACCAGATAGATTTAACTGATATTTATAGAACATTCTACCCAAAAATGGCAGAATACACTTTCTTCTCAAGTGCACATGGAACATTCTCCAGGATAGATCACATCTTGGGTCACAAATCAAGCCTTGGAAAATTTAAGAAAATTGAAATCATATCAAACATCTTTTCTGACCACAATGCTATGAGACTGGAAATCAATTACAGGAAAAAAATATATAAAGAACACAAATACTTGGAGACTAAACAGTGCGCTACTAAATAACCAAGAGATCACTGAAGAAATCAAAGAAGAAATAAAAAAATACAGAGAAACAAATGACAACAAAAACACAACGACCCAAAACCTATGGGAAGCAGCAAAAGGAGTTCTAAGAGGGAAGTTTATAGCAATTCAATCTCACCTCAAGAAACAAGAAAAATCTCAAATAAATAATCTAACTCTACACTTAAAACAATTAGAGAAAGAAGAACAAAGAAAACCCAAAGTCAGTAGAAGGAAAGAAATCATAAAGATCAGAGCAGAAATCATTGAAATAGAAACGAAGAAAACAATAGCAAAGATCAATAAAACTAAAAGCTGGTTCTTTGAGAAGATAAACAAAATTGATAAACCCTTAGCTAGACTCATCAGAAAAAAGGGAGAGGACGCAAATCAATAAACTTAGAAATGAAAAAGGAGAAATCACAACTGACACTGCAGAAATACAAAGGATTATAAGAGACTACTACAAACAACTATATGCCAATAAAATGGACAACCATGAAGAAATGGACAAATTCTTGGAAAGGTACAATTTTCCAAGACTGAACCAGGAAGAATTAGAAAATATAAGCAGACCTATCACAAGTAATGAAATTGAAACCATAATGAAAAATCTTCCAACAAACAAAAGTCCAGGACCAGATGGCTTCACAGGCGAAGTCTATCAAACATTAAGAGAAGAGCTAACACCCATCCTTCTCAAACTCTTCCAAAAAATTGCAGAGGGAGAAACACTCCCAAATTCATTCTAAGAAGCCACCATCACCCTGATACCAAAACCAGAAAAAGATATCACAAAAAAAGAAAATTATAGACCAATATCACTAATGAACATAGATGCAAAAATCCTCAACAAAATACTAGCAAACAGAATCCACCAACACATTAAAAGGATCATACACCATGATCAAGTGACATTTATCCCAGGAATGCAAGGATTCTTCCATATACACAAATCAATCAATGTGATACACCACATTAACAAATTAAGGAATAAAAACCATATGATCATCTCAATAAGCTTTTGACAAAATTCAATACCCATTTACGATAAAACTCTCCAGAAACTGGGCATAGAGGGAAACTACCTCAACATAATAAAGGCCATATATGACAAACAAACAGCAAGCATCATACTCAATGGTGAAAAACTGAAAGCATTTCCACTAAGATCACGAACAAGACAAGGTTGCCCACTCTCACCACTATTATTCAACATAGTTTTGGAAATCTTAGCCACAGCAATCAGAGAAGAAAAAGAAATAAAAGGAATACAAATTGGAACAGAAGTAAAACTGTCACTGTTTGCAGATGACATGATACTATACTAGAAAATCCTAAAGATGCCACCAGAAAACTACTAGAACTAATCAATGAATTTGGTGAGGTTGCAGGATACAAAATTAATGCACAGAAATCTCTGGCATTCCTATACACCACCAACAAAAAATCGGAAAGAGACATTAAGGAAACAATCCCATTTACCATCGCAACAAAAAGAATAAAATACCTAGGAATAAACTTGCCTAAGGAGGCGAAAGACTTGTACTGAGAAAACTATAAAACACCGATGAAAGAAATCAAAGATGACATAAACAGATGGAGAAATATACCATGTTCTTAGATTGGAAGAATCAATATTGTGAAAATGACTGTATTACCCAAAGCAATCTACAGATTCAATGCAATCCCTATCAAACTACCAATGGCATTTTTCACAGAACTAGAACAAAAAATTTCACAATTTGTATGGAAACACAAAAGACCCTGAATAGCCAAAGCATCTTGAGAAAGAAAAACGGAGCTGGAGGAATCAGGCTCCTGTACTTCAGACTATACTACAAAGCTACAGTGATCAAGACAGTATGGTATATGGTACTGGCACAAAACCAGAAATATAGATCAATGGTACAGGATAGAATGCCCACAGATAAACCCACACACATATGGTCAACTAATCTATGACAAAGGAGGCAAGAACATACAATGGAGAAAAGACAGCCTCTTCTATAAGTGGTGCTGGGAAAACTGGACAGCTACATGTAGAAGAATGAAATTAGAACACTACCTAACACCATGCACAAAAATAAACTCCAAATGGATTAAAGAAGACCTAAATGTAAGACCAGACACTATAAAACTCTTAGAGAAAATCATAGGAAAAACAGTCTTTGACATAAACCACAGCAAGATCTTTTTTGACCCACCTCCTAGAGTAACGGAAATAAAAATAAAATTAAACAAATGGGACTTAATTAAACTTAAAAGCTTTTGCACAGCAAAGGAAACCATAAACAAGACAAAAAGACCACCCTCAGAATGGGAGAAGATATTTGCAAATGAAACAACGGACAAAGGATTAATCTCCAAAATATACAAACAGCTCATGGATCTCAATATCAAAAAAACAAACAATCCAGTTAAAGAATGGGCGGAAGACCTAAATAGACATTTCACCAAGGAAGACATACAGATGGCCAAGAGGCACATGAAAAGATGCTCAACATCACTAATTATTAGAGAAATGCAAATCGGAACTACAGTGAAGTATCACCTCACACCAGTCAGAATGGCCATTATCAAAAAATCTAGAAACATTAAATGCTGGAAAGGGTATGGTGAAAAGGGAACCCTCCTGCACTGTTGGTGGGAATGTAAATTGATACAACCACTATGGAAAACAGTATGGAAGTTCCTTAAAAAACTAAAAATAGAACTACCATATGACCAGCAATCCCACTACTGGGTGTATATCCTGAGAAAACCATAATTCAAAAAGAGTCATGTACCAAAATGTTCATTGCAGCTCTATTTACAATAGGCAGGACATGGAAGCAACCTAAGTGTCCATTGACAGATGAATGGATAAAGAAGATGTGGCACATATATACAATGGAATATTACTCAACCATAAAAATAAACGAAATGGAGGTATTTGTAATGAGGTGGATGGAGTTAGAGTCTGTCATACAGAGTGAAGTAAGTCAGATAGGGAAAAACAAATACCGTATGCTAACGCATATACATGGAATCTAAAAAAAAAAAAAGGTACTGATGAACCTAGTTGCAGGGCAGGAATAAAGTTGTAGACATAGAGAATGGACTTGAGGACATGGGGAGGAGGAAGGGTAAGCTGGGACGAAGTGAGAGAGTAGCACTGACATATATACACTACCAAATGTAAAATAGATAGCTAGTGGGAAGCAGCTGCATAGCACAGGGAGATCAACTCGGTGCTTTGTGACAACCTAGAGGGGTGGGATAGGGAGGGTGGGAGGGAAGCTCAAGAGGGAGGGGATATGGGGACATATCTATGCATATGGCTGATTCACTTTGTTATACAACAGAAACTAACACAGTGTTGTGAAGCAATTATACTCCAATAAAGATCTATTAAAAAAATATATATATATATTAATACAATGAATCTATAGGTAGACTGAGGTCCAAGTATACTCGTTCTTTTTGGAAAATAATAAAAAAGCATAGTTCCTATGATTTTTTTAAAAATTTATTTATTTTATTTATTTTTATTTTTGGCTATCTTGGTTCTTTGTTGCTGCACGTGGGCTCTCTCCAGCTGCAGCGAGCGGGGGCCACTTCTCGTTGTGGTGCGCGGGCCCCTCATTGCGGTGGCCTCCCTTGTTGCAGAGCACGGGCTCCATGTGCGTGGGCTTCAGCAGTCGTGGTTTGCAGGCTCTAGAGCACAGGCTCAGTAGGTGTAGTGCATGGGCTAGTTGCTCTGTAGCACGTGGGGTCCTCCCAGACCAGGGCTCGAACCCATGTCCCCTTCATTGGCAGGCAGACCCCCAACCACTGTGCCACCAGGGAGGTGCCCTATGATTTTTCTTTTTTTTTTTTTAAAGATTTATTGATTGATTGGTTGATTGCTATGTTGGGTCTTTGTTTCTGTGCTAGGACTTTCTCTAGTTGCGGCAAGCGGGGGCCACTCTTCATCGTGGTGTGCGGGCCTCTCACTATCATGGCTTCTCTTGTTGCGGAGCACAGGCTCCAGATGCGCAGGCTCAGTAGTTGTGGCTCACAGGCCCAGTTGCTCTGCGGCATGTGGGATCTTCCCAGACCAGGGCACGAACCCGTGTCCCCTGCATTAGCAGGCAGATTCTCAACCACTGCGCCACCAGGGAAGCCCCCCCTATGATTTTTATAAGGTACAGAGCTTAGCAACTTTTAAATTTATTCTCATTTTATTTAACCAGAGTTCCACTCTGCTGAACTTGTTGATGCAGAAAATTAACCATATTGTAGAAAAGGCTTATACTGAGAAACTAAGATTGAAAAGTAATGATCACAGGAATGAAACTGGTTGGCCTTTCTTTGAGAGAATTTTCTTGTATATAGTTTCAAGTTCCCATTTTGATCCCAATCAACAAATACCACCTATGTGCCAGATGTCAAGGCAACCATAGGCCCAAGATTGGTAACTGAATCTGCAAGATATACCCTCAGGGGGCACACAGAGGGCCAGTCATGGTTGACATTTGGGGTTTTGAGGGTTTTATCTAGGACACAGTCAAGCAGGGATTGTGTTTCATCTTTTGACATGTTGTAGTGCCTCAATCGTTATCCTTTCAGCTGAAACACTTAGATATTCAACATGGAAGGGACACAGGCAGGGAAAAGTATTGTTTCTCCAATATCCTGACCAAGTAGAACCTTGACAGGGGTAGACGTCAGGGTTGTATTTTTTAATTATTTTAATCCCAGGCTCCAATGACACAGAAAGAGCAAAATTTCGGCTTAGTCGAGGAAAGACAGGGGACACATGATCAGCCTAATTAGTAGGTTACATCAGAAGTCCGTAAAGTGAGGGATGGGTGAAAATTTGACCAGCACAGCCAAGGGGACATAATGATCAAGTGCAGAAAGAGGCTTTGGATGACAGATCCATTACTAGAGCGATTACCTACTTTTGCCAAAGTGGAGAAATCCCAGTCACCTGAGGTGTCCTCTCCAGGACAGGGAGGTTAAAAACAAAGGACTAACAAAAGAACAGATCCTTCTAATACCCCAGCAAGTGATTGAAATTGCCTTCTTAAGAGTTTGCCTTGGGATTTTCCTGGTGGCGCGGTGGTTAAGAATCTGCCTGCCAACGCAGGGGACACGGGCTCGATCTCTGGTCCGGGAAGATCCCACATGCCACGGAGCAACTAAGCCCGTGCACCACAACTACTGAACCTGCGCTCTAGAGCCCACGAGCCACAACTACTGAGCCCACGTGCCACAACTACTGAAGCCCTCGCGCCTAGAGCCTGTGCTCCGCAACAAGAGAAGCCACCACAATGAGAAGCCCGCGCACCGCAACACAGAGTAGCCCCTGCTCACCACAACCAGAGAAAGCCTGTGCGCAGCAACGAAGACCCGACACAGCCAAAAATAAATAAATAAATATATTAAGGAAAAATAAATAAATAAAGGCTTTGCTCATTTAAAGGAAGAGGGCTAGAGCTGGACAGGACCATGGCAACTGCACATCAGGGGAGAACACTGCCTGGAGCCAGAGGAGACAGTGTGGAGAAGCAGAAGGCCCAGTGGGTATTCAGTAGAAGATGGATTTGAACGTTAGTTCGGGGGGCGTGTGGCTGAGCCCATCCTAAGATAAGTGCCAATTCAAATCTACCCAGGCGGCTCTTCCTATCATCCATTTTTTTGTGATACTCAGCTCGACTAGAGAGACGGGTATCTTCATTGGCTTCTTTTTTTCTAGGCCTCCACCTCACATAAAAAATTCCTACTGCATAATTGTTTCCCAGTATGGAAGTTTAATGTAATAGGTTAAAAGCTTTGTGTTGAATGGAGACTCACACGACAAATAATATAATATAAAATAACAAGAATCATAATAGAAGGTCTATTTTGAATTTTTATGACTGTTCATAGAGGATTATACTTAGTTTTGCTTTTTCATCTTTGAGAACCAGGAAATCCAGTTGCCGGACCAAGACTTCCCCTGAAGACACGGTTTGTCTGTGGACTAATTATTCAATCCATTAAGAAAGTTTCAACTTTAGCTTTCATTATCTATAAAATGAGGGAGTAATAAGTTTTTCAGCATGTTTTAGATCCATATAACAAACTTTTAACAATCTCTTT
Organism: Balaenoptera ricei; assembly: GCF_028023285.1. Lineage (NCBI taxonomy): Eukaryota > Metazoa > Chordata > Mammalia > Artiodactyla > Balaenopteridae > Balaenoptera > Balaenoptera ricei. Next base: position 189,111,858 of record NC_082639.1, on the reverse strand, counting down.
TAGTTTTTTATATAGATGCTTTTGTTTATCCCACAACTTGTACAGAGGACTTCAAAAGAAATGAATAACCTCAAAAATATTTAATACTGCTTGTAATTTGGGTATGTAAAGATGTCATGAGAGAGATGCCATATAATAATACTTTTGAATTGAAATATAGACCTGCTGGAGCCTTGCTCACTTTTGTTGAGTAAGAAAGAGAGAGAGAGAGAGGAAAGAAATATATGTGGTTTATAAAGAAAATGGCTTTTAAAAATGGCTCAGTGGTATTCTGCAGGCTGACTTCTACTTCCTGGTACCTCTGGCACACAGGGGAAAGTGCATTCCTCCACACAGGCTTTCTTGGAGTAAAATGTCCCTGGAGCGTTTGCTTCCTGCCTCATCATGTACAGTAGTACCTGTTTTACCTACTAATCTGTACCTCACAGGACTATCGAGAGACCCAGCTAATAAAATACCCAGCTAATAAAATAAAATATCATAAAGCACTTGGCAAAATCACAACAGCTATAAAAAGGATACATGCAAATGTGGAGAGGCTTGTCTTTCTGGTATGTACACGACGTCTTTGTGCATGAAATGATATAGTGACTCAAATGTTAAGATTTTTTTTTCGCTCTCACAACTTGGAAGTAGTTTTGCCAGCTGGCTTGCTGGAGTGAGTTTTTGCTAACTCAATCACAGGCCACTTGATTTAAAACCTTCCTTCTAATTCTAATAGTAGGCCTCTCCTCATGAATTCATGCCTGCATCACTGAAGAGTTCATACCTGCTGATTTAAAGGGGAAGGGCAACATGCTTGTGTTAAAAATCAGAGAGGGAAATAAATGGGTCGTGTGGGGATCAACGGCCTTATGTCATCATGGAATAGGAATTACTAGCACCTGTTTGGTAATTTTCTTCAGTAACCGCGGTGAGAACACAGTGTAATTACCATGCCCAGTGCATAGGCTAATGTCCTATGTTCCTGATGTACAATCCAACCCAGAGGGAGGTGAAGGGAAGTCCAGGGGGTGGCTGTGTGGCAACAGACAGAGCAGTCAGTCCACACGGGTGCGGGGGCAGCAGACGGGGGGACTGAGTCATGGGCCCTGAGCCCCGCTGCATTCCTGCTCTGCTCAGCCATCCTGATTGGCAGCCTCAAGAGGACAGGAAAAGGCTTCTGGAATTGTGCACGGTGAATGAAGAAAGGCAGGTAAGGCTGAGTCCTCTTTACAAGGCGAGCGAATTCCCACCAGACTAAGAAGACCTTGATGAGTTTCACGGAGCTGCCAGTGGGCTGCTCCTTCCTTCCCAGGGAAGATTACCGGCCACGGTTGTCTTGCCAGATACTTGCCTATGTCTTGGATCTGTGACATCAGAAAAAACAGCAGAGAGATAAGAGGACGGCCAGGAGACCTCTCAGTCCTTGTTTATTTTTATCTTCTTCTTATTTGCACCAGTAAGGAAAGTGGGAAGTAGTCAAAACATTTTGGAGTTTTGAATCTCTGTTTATCTCTTCAAGGATATTCTGCTGTGGTATTTGACTGAGTTCTGTTTGCTGGCACATAGCATTTTTCTTTCTCTCCCTAGAATTGCTCAGATGTAAGTGCGTGTAATGTTTGCCTAGTTATTCTATCTTAGGAAAGTAGAACTTGCTGTAAGGAATTGGCTGGGGATCATTTCTCTGTATCAGGATGAGGGCTGCTTATAGGGGTTACTGACTCTGTTGAACTAGTAACGTCGCATTAGATGTTCTCACGCTACCTTCAAGTAAATTCTAATGTCATTGCTCATCGGATGTGATTACTAGGCTCCGGAGAGTATTAGATGGGTGTGAGCAGAGTTGCCATACAATGCGGATGTCTTTACTTGTGTGGAGTATCTGGTGGGTGGGGTTGGGAGAGTCTTTCCCACGCAGCGCCACAGGGTTACACACTCAGCTCTGCTTCTTGCAATCCAGCGCGGCTCCCAAGGCTTACGAAGAAAACTAGTCTTTGCTTACAGTCAGTTGCTGATACTCTGCTCCAAATATTCTTTTTTCTTAACTCCAAGGACTGTTTTAAATTTTCCAGTGTCTGGAAAAATGAGGAACAAAGGTAAAAGTGAACTAGCTGAAGGTGGTCAGAGGTAAGAGAATCTGATTTTATAATTTTGGGCAAATCACCTGAAACAGGGGGGAAGGAGAATCTCTTTTTGCTGCATTATTTCTGAGAATTCTACTGTCTTTTTAGCTAAAAGTTTAACAGCAAAAGAAACAAATATCATCATTTCCTGTTTGAATTTTATAAATATTTGGATATGTTCAGATTTGGTAATAGAGATGTTAAGAATGATCTGAACCCTTTGTCTTCAAGCTGGAAGACAACTTCTGAAGTTGGCTTTCAAATTAATATAGAATGCTAATATAGGCTATGAGGTGTGAAGACAACTCAAGGAATAATATGTTCAGGAAACACATTGCTCCAAAGTCTTCTCATCTACCTTATCTCTATTTTTTTTTTAAAAATTATTTATTTATTGGCTGCGTTGGGTCTTAGTTGCTGCCCGTGGGCTCTTCATTGGGGTATGTGGGCTTTTCTCTAGTTGTGGGGAGCAGGCTTAATAATGGCCCACAGCATGTGGGATCTTAGTTCCCCAACCAGGGATCAAACCAGCATCCCCTGCATTGCAAGATGGATTCTTAACCACTGGACCACCAGGGAAGTCCTGACCTTCTCTCTATTTTAGAAGTACTTCGTATGTCATTTGAAAGGAGAATTTTACCTTTAGATTCAAATTCATGATATTGCTGCTAAGCATAAAAAGAATAATATACTTAGAGAATGTTCTTTTTAACAACACTACCTCAGTTGGTATTAGAAGGCAGGTCCTACTAAAATATTTTCAAGATGGTTTTCTAAAGATTTCAAGAAATTTGACATGTTAAATACTTTACATAAAGGACCTTTCTTCCTTAATAAATGAAGGTGATGATATTATTAATAAATTTCACCAGGGAATAATAATAGGAGGCAGTGTAGCGTTAGATTTTAGGGAATGCCTGACTTGGATCCATGCTGACTGTTAACTCATGAGAGGGTTGTGTCTAAAAGCTCATTTCTAAGTTAATTGTTTGGAATTTAAAACCCTGATATAAATTGGTGAAGCTCATGGCCCAGATGAGTCTAGCTATGCTGTTTTAAACTTGAAGCATTATTAAAGGTATTATTTAAGAAATACCATTCTAGAGTTGACAATATTGTTTCTCTTTCCATACTCCAAAGGGGAAGGAGCTGTCGATACTCCTGGTATCAGTATCTCTTCATTTCTGTCTAAGGCATATTTCCATTGTGTGAATGGATGGAGTCTGGGGGCCGGGGGTTACCTTTATGGTTATCACAGTACGTTGTGAAGCAGGACAGTTGCCTCACTAAAGGCCCTGAACTTAGATTTCCCCACACCATTAATATATAAGGATGTATAAGTCAGGGACTATTTGGGTATGGCTTGAGGAAGGTAGACATTATTAGATGGATAAAAAGTTGTTATTAGACCTTTTTTATTGTGTAGTTAAAACCAGTCAATCATGATGTCTAGTTAAAACTTATGCTGAAAGTAGTTAAAAATTCAGAATTAAATATTTTGAAAATTATTAAAGGCATTTAAGGGCAGTCAAGGAAGCGAGGAGTACTTGGTGGTGGTGAGGAGCTGGGGTGAGGAACAAGTAAAGGGGCCACCACAGCCATCTTCCATCTAGAGGGGATCTGTTAAGCTGGATGAACTTGAGTATCTGTTATCATGGCCATTTGGGGCTTAAGGTCCTTCCTAATGTGGGAAATCCAATAGGATACCCCTCAGAACCGGGCACGCCAAAGGGACTCAAGGGAAACTGATTGTCTCAAACATTGGAGCAGAGTTAATCCTCCTGGAGGATTCATAACTACAAGTCAAATCTCACCTGGGTGGTCTGGAAAGTTTCAAGCTGAGAATTTAGTATCAGAGGGTTCTGAACTGGTAGTGCTCCTTAGACTTCTACCAGCAATAAATGAATATCCTCTCCAGAGAACTCAGCTTCCTTTCAGGTCTCAGTAAATTTCCCCATATGAAGCTCCAAGGATCAGGTAACAAAAGGAAATCACCAAACGTGGAAGAAAAGAAGGGACCATAAGTTAGAGCCAGCAGAAAAAAATCAGATAGTAGAATCAGACACACAAAGGCTTCAGAGATTGGAATTATCATAAACAGAATTTAAAATAGGTATGTTAAATATATATTTTTTTCACTTTTATTTATTTATTTATTTATTTATTTATTTTGGCTGTGTTGGGTCTTCGTTTCTGTGCGAGGGCTTTCTCTAGTTGAGGCAAGTGGGGGCCACTCTTCATCGCGGTGCGTGGGCCTCTTACTGTTGTGGCCTCTCTTGTTGCGGAGCACAGGCTCCAGACGCGCAGGCTCAGTAGTTGTGGCTCACGGGCTTAGTTGCTCCGCGGCATGTGGGATCTTCCCAGACCAGGGCTCGAACCCGTGTCCCCTGCATTGGCAGGCAGATTCTCAACCACTGCGCCACCAGGGAAGCCCTGTTAAATATATTTTAAGAAATTAAAGAGAGGCTTAAAACACAAGTTGAGAAAGCAGATTTAAAAATAACCAAAAAGAGCTTTAGAAATAAAAGTAATATAAATTAAAAACTAAATGTTTGGCTTTAACAGAAGATGAGACAAAGCCAGGGAAAGAATTAATGAAAAGGAAGATACCACATGAGGGGTGAGATAGAGGGAGGGGATATGGGGACATATGTATGCACGTGCCTGATTCACTTTGTTGTACAACAGAAACTAACACAGTATTATGAAGCACTTATACTCCAATAAAGATCTATTAAAAAAAAAGATCTTTGTGAAATTATCCAGAATTCTGCCTAGAATGATAAAGAAAAAGAAACTATGAAAGAGATGTTAAGAGAAATGGAGGGTAAAAAGAGAACATGTGTATAATCAGAGTCCCAGAAGGAAAGAGGAGAAAGGATGGGGTTCAGAATTTCCCAGAACTGACGAAAATCACCAGTCCAGGGTCAAGAAATGCAAAGAAATCAAGAAGGATGGATTAAAAAAAAATCTTCATCTCAATGCTTCATAGCGAAACTAGAAGTCTAAAGACAAACAAAAAATCTTAAAAGCAGAGAGAGAAGACAGATTACACTTCAAGATTACTTTCAAAATTCACATTATAACTAGAGATGCTAGAAGACAGTGTAATGGTATTGCAAATGTACAGAAAGAAATGTCAATTTTGAATTCTTTATCAGTGAAGATATTTTTCAAGAGTGAGGGTGAAATACATACATTCCTCACCCAAACAAAAAGTGAGAGAATCAGTCAGCACCTATGGCATGTACTTTAGGCAGAAGGAAGGCAATCATAGATGGGACATCTAAGATGGAAATAAGAAAGAAGAGCAAACTACGTGGTAGACATCTGGGTAAATCTAAACAAACATTGATATAAAACAACATAAATAATGTATTGTAGTTTTGGAGGGTATTTTAAAGGTCCTTGTGTTGTTTGGGAGAAGGTTCATGTAGTGATAAACTTTGGATTTAATCAGATAAATTTGCCTGTTAAAATTTCCAGGATAATCACTAGATGAATAGGAACAGAGTACATAACTTACAAACTAGAATAGGGGAGAAGTGGAAGCATTAAAAATAAAAAAAAAAAATCAATCAATCCTAAAGAAGGAAAGGTGAGAGAAAAAAAACAGATCCGGAGAAGACAAATGGAAAGTACAACATTAGATGGCAGAAATAAATTCAAATATGTCAGCAATTATAATACATGCAATGGTCTAAATGCTCAATCTAAGAGTCAGTGATTATCAGACTAGGCTGAAAGCCAAAATTAACATTTGTTAGATAAATCTACACATAATGATTTAGAAGGTTTTGATGTAATAGGATGAAAAGAGAGATACTAATACTAGGTAAACACTTATCAGAAGAAAGCTGTTTAGATACTAAGGCAAAAGCATTGCTAGAGCTTAAGAAAGTCACAACATAATAAGTTTACCAGGCAGATATAATAATTATAAACTGGCTTGCATATTACAACACAGCCCCAAACTATATAAAGCAAAAATTGAAAGAACTTCAAATTGAGATAGACAAATCCACCATCACATTAGGAGATTTCAAGTCATCTCCTCCATTAATTGAACTGTGTCAGGCAGATACAAATCCAGTAACAGAAGATGTCAACAACACAATCATGATATTTGATCAAGGACATATTTTTATTTTTATTTATTTATATTTTGGCCGTTCCGCATCGTGCGGCTTGTGGGATCTTAGTTCCATCGACCAGAGACTGAACCTGGGCCCACAGCAGTGAAAGTGCTGGGTCCTAACCACTGGACCACCAGGGAATTCCCAAGGACATATTTTTATGTATATTCTTTACAAACACACACAGAAAATTAAAATAAGCTCAAAACATTTTAAGATTATTAGCTTATAAACTATATAAACTATGTGGTTCTTTGACCACATGCAGACTATGTCCTTTGATGACTATAGTCCTGAAATACGTTAACATCAATCGTCAAGTAGGGAATATTACTGCTGAAATATGATCTTAGGAAGATCTAATACCAATTTGAAGGCTTGCCCTTTGTAGAGTTCTCTACCACTCATGTCAGAGGTTCTAAAACTGCTAAACTTATACCACGGGTTTCAATAAACATCTCACCAAGATAATTGTATACAAAATTCTCTTTTTTCAGTAATTTTAAACAAATCATGCAAATTGTGTCCATCTGTGTTTCTATCCCTTTTACCTCAGTAATATCTGAATAGATGAATAAACTTCTTCATCATGGTCGGCCTAAAAGCCAGTTTAAAAAGATTTGTGTGTGCATACATAGTATTTCCTCTTCATATACTTAAATTAAAAAAATTATATTGTGCAGGGGTATGACTGTCACTTAAATCTCAACAAATGGTTGGAGAAAACAGTTGTATTAATAGTGCCTCACCACAAATTAAAAACTCCTGATGCAGGCACCCCAGCTAGGGTTCCTTTCATTGGAGAAGAATTAAATATAATGAAAGTAGAAGTCTGAGAAATTTAGTGACACTTGGAGCAGAAGTGGTTTTTGAGTTTACAGATTTTTTTTCAAGGCTTTGGACTATGGTAACTTCTTATATAGAAAAGAGTTTTATTTGGGAAAAAAATTATGTGGTGTATTTTGCCTCATTGTGAAACTGAAATCCACAGAATGATTTATCAAAAGAGCACATAATTAGTAGCACTTTTAAATTTGAACATCATATCATTCATGTGATACACAAGTAGTAATTCCCATTTTACAAATGTAGGAACCGAGAAACTGAAGTGTCTCACCCCAAGTCAAGCTATGACAACACATTATGCTAAAATATAACTTTTTTTTCCCCCATTATGTCCTGTCCTCATTTTAAACTATCGGGTCTGACTATGCAATATATCTTGTTTTGTTGACCAAGTAACAGCCTATCTTTGGTAAGAACGTTTGAGATCGGTATAACTGAGTTTAATTTTAGGTTCTTGATTCTAAATTCTTTATTTAATTCCCAAGACTTCCTGTTTAACTTGTATGTCTCATGACTCACACTCTATACGTACCACATTCGGTTTCCTCTCATCCTCTTACCTTTTGCATGAATAAAGTCTGAAGCAACCCCTATTTGGATGAAAAACACTGAGGCCATCCACGTGTCAAGGGTGGTAACGCGTGGGAGAAGGCTTCTCGGGAAGGTCTCTGCGTTAACAGCCCAGCCCTGGACGGCCTTTCGCACGTCCATCCTAAGGCTACTTCTAGCTCTGCTCTCAGTAGATCCTACATAGGAGGCAGCACCCCAGGGAGAGAGGCGGTATAGGGTAGACCTGGTCTGAAATCCCGCTTGGCCATCACCACGGGGTTGGCTTGGCCCGCTTCTTCATCTGTGAGATGCTGGTGAAAGTGTCTGTCACGCAGAGTGACCGCAAGTGGTGGGACGGTGCATACTAGCTGCTCCCACGTACGCCCGGGCTCTGAACACGGCAGCTCTCTGCGCGAGCCCCTCTGCCCTCGGGCCGCCGTCCAGCCCTGAGCCCCCCGGCTGCCCTTTCACGAGGCCTGTCGCTTCGTGGGTGTGTCCCAGGTGAGTGCTTGGCCATGCGGCGGCCCGAGGTGGGGGAGGTCTGTGTCCCCGACGTGCAGGCAAGTGGAGCACTGTTATTTGGCTGCTTGGCAGGCCTCTTGAGCAGGTGCACGTCCTAACCTTCCCGACTCCAGAGGGGGCGGCTCTGGATTCGGAGGTAACCAGGCCCAGCTGGAGCTGAGCGGCACCTGGAGCTCCGTCCGGGTTTGCAGCCTGAAAGCAACGAAACGCCCCAGCCTACGAAGGGTCGAGCAAACACGGGCAATTGGTGCTCCGGGCGCACGCGGGGTGGGGCACAGGGCGAGTCCAGGTGCTTTGTCAGGTTCTTTGCTTTCTTGGGGGCTGCAGTCCTGACGCCCCGAGCCTGGACCGGCCGCGGGGAGGCAGCCGGCCGGTCCGGCGCTCAGGACGTGGGGCACTTGCGATCTGGCCGCACAGCGGCCGGCGGGTCCCAGGGCAGGGCCCCTGCGCGGGCCCCCCCCGACGCCCGCCCACGGCCCGGCCCCCACCCCCACCCCCCCTGCGGGGGCCGGCGGGGCGCGCGGCCCAGGTGAGGCGGTCCGGCTGCGGCCCCGCCCGCCGACTTCCTGGTTCGCGGAAGGTGCAGGCTGCGCGAGGCCGGCGCGAGGGGGCGGCGGGGGCGGCGGGGGCGGCGGCCGCGCGGTCACCCGGGCGTGGGGGCGGGGCGGGCGCAGCTCCACCGCCGGGCCGCGGCCGCCGGGGCTCTGAGCGGCCGTTCCCGCGGCGGCCGGCGGGGCGGGGCGGCCCCCGCGACATGCAGCCATGGACTGCAGGACCAAGTGAGTGCGGGCGGCGGGCGGCGGCCCCTCCTCGGTCCCCCGACCCCGGGCCCCAGGACCCCCGGGTCCCCGGACGGCCTAGGCCGCGGAGCCTGCGGGCGGCGGGGGCGCGCGGCCCGGCGCGGAGGCCTGGGCGCCGGCGCGGCCGCTGCGGGTCCTGGGCCGCGGGTCGGACGTGACAGCCGGGCGCCCGCGCCGCGCCGGGCCGCGCGGTGCGGGTGTGAGGCGTCCTCCCGGCGCGGTCCCAGGTCCTTCTTTTTACGCCTCTTCTTAGGACCTGAAAGGTGCCCGCGTGTGCGGGGATACGGCCGCTGGTCCCTGCCAGAGGGTCTCGGGGGCTGGGTGGGCGGTGGTGGTGTTTTGATGTGTTGGCCCCGGTACCCACCAGGGGAGGCTTTTCTTCAGGAGACGAATTAGGCAGAAAGCTATTTGTGTTAAGTGTGGTGATTTTCTTTTGGGTACCTTAGAGGCATGAGTTTTTAATTTTGCTACGGAAACTTAGTTTGCAAAGAATTCCATCTTTCTTCTCTTCCCCGCCCCCCTTAACCCTCCCTTCCTCCGAGTTTAAAATCGTGAATATCGTGTATATTTCTTTTAGCGTGGAAGGCCTTTAAAATTTCCCAGTATAATGGACCCGATATTTACTATTTACACTTGAGAGATCCTAAAGGCTATTACGAAAATAGGAAAATTGTGTGATTTAGAATTGTTTTCTTAAGTGTTTGATATCTTGCGGGGGTGGATTGCTATAGGTGCATGGCTTAAAAAGTGTACCTTTTGACCTGAACCGGATTAGGAGGGAGGGTCACCTGATTGAGGGTCCAGATTGATTATTCCCATTGAAGCAAGTGAATCGTGGGAGGGCTGAGGAAACTTCTGTTTGCAAATAAAGTTATATGGGTTATCGCTTCCTATGTTTCTAGATTCTTGTAATAAATTTAAAAAAAATAGTGTTTATTTAGAAGCCAAAGCTGTCATTAGTTTCTTGAAGGAAGTGCATATTAAAAACAGCCAATGCACACAAAGACAGTAAGGTCTCCTTGGCAGGAATAACTGAAATATATTAACACTTTGATCACATGGACTTTGTGGTATCAGACTTTGTTTGACCTTTTATCTTCTGGCAGAAAGAGATTAAAACAGAACTAAGTTTAAAAAAAAAAAACCAGAACTATGTTTTTAAAAAAGATGTCTCAATAGGTTTCAATTTGCTTTTTGAAATAAAGTAGAGACTGTGTTGAATGTATGAGCAGTTAGTGAAGATGCGGATAACTTTTGAATGAAGCAAAACCTCACTGTTCTTAATGGTAAACTCTATATATTGAGACAGATGTCCAATTTCCCCAAAGATAATTGACATAAAATAAGGCTTTTTTTGGTTGGCCTTGGAGGCTATGTGTAGTTTGGTACTTTAAACATGCTTATGTGCTGTAATTATTATATCTCAAGAAAAGTATATGCGAAGTATTGCATTTAAGGAACATTATGAATGTCTCATGGTGCTCTAGAACATGGCAGGTGGAACCAGGTGTTCATTTACACCTGTATTACAAGTCCTTTGAAGAAAGCTGGAGAACCTGCTGTCAAGCTCTGCTGGCAGGGAAAGGTAGAGACACTTAGGAACGTACTGGCTTTCCGGTTTTGGTTCAATAAGATAAAGGCAATGCTTTATATTTATACAGCACTTAATACTTTATAAAGTACTTCCATTTGTATTATTTGATTTGTAATCCTCACCATTATTCTTTGAAGCGAACAAGGTACTTTATAGGTAAGAAAACAGGCTCAGAGGTTAAATGTTTTGCCCCAAGACTCCAGACTCCTAAGCCTCAGGGTTCTTAAGTTGCTGAACTAGGAAAACACTTTACTTCTTCAACGTTGTGGTCATATAGTTATATGGAACATACTGAGACAAGAACGAGATTAATTTTTAGAGTTAAGAAAATATAAACTTTGTTATAGGAAATAAAAATAACAAAGTTCTTTTTCTTTTAGGGAAAATCCAGAAAGAACCTTTGACTTGGTATTGAAAGTGAAATGTCATGCCTCTGAAGATGAAGGTATGTGTGTTTGCTAATTCAAAACAAGCGCTAATGTTGTAGATGACCAGAACGTGGTGGCATCAGGATAATGCTGAATTAAATGTGTATTCTGTGTCTCCTGTCTCAGGTTCTGGTAATAAAATAGGTGCTAAGTCTTTGCCATGAGGTGGTAGCAATCCAGAATGTTATCTGTGCAGCTTAAATTTCAGGTGTATGTAAAGGCCATGTAACTTACAACTTAACTTTACCATTGGTTGATGAGGTTATTGCTAGTTTTGGTGGAAGGGCATGCCTTTTCATTTTTCATTTGCTTTTGAAAATTCAGCTCCTTTTTTAAATGCTAGCGAAAAATTTCTCGCCTGTACAAATGGGAGCCCCACCAGTTCCCTTCTAATGTTTCCCAAATGCAGAATGTGGACTGAGTACCCCCTCCACGGGGTTCACTCCAGGAGCCTAGGACTTTCAGGGGGAGGTAAACAATCATGGGACATTACTTGGAAGGGTTTCAGCTGTCAGTTCTATATAATTTCCTGAAAAGACAAGAACACTTTAGGATCATGAATTTTTGTCAGTTTTCCCCCTACTTTTGTCCTATGTATGTATATGTGTATGTGTGTGTGTGTGTTGGGTGGTGGAAAAGAGTGAGACGTCTTTTCTTCTCATTTCCTTCATATTGTGACCTCGTGCGATATGCTTTCATGGATATCTCCAGTGTATGATTTCACTGCCAGTGTACTTAGACCCCAGACAGCTTGATGATTCAGTGTGGAATTTTTGTCCAGACTAGTTGTCGACTCTCAAGGCTTGGTGGAAAGTCTCTCGACACTCTTAGCTCCTGAAACCGGCCAGCAGTTATATGCCCCTAAGCAATTTGGAGCTGCACACCTTAAAATAGAGGAACCTAACCCAGCTGTGGTGAAGTGGGCCTGGCTAATTTTAGGTAGGAAGTCAGACACCTTCCTGGCTCCACCAGCCCTGCCTGCTGCACTTAGGCCCGTGTGAGTTGCAGCTGTGGTTAGGTTTTTCCCCAGGCGGGGACTGATCCTAGGTTGTATGTGAGCTTTCTCCGATTAAAAAGATAATCTTTTTTTGTCCTATATGTATTAACATTGGTCTGTTTACGTTCTTTCCAGGCCCAAGTAAGTTCTCTTTGAAGACTCCAATGGATACGTTATTATTATTATTTTTTTAGCTCCAATTAAATCTGTTCTTATAGTATATTTGATATGAATAAATCTTCACAGTACCTACCATAACATCAGCTAAGGTGTGTGGAGTAATGCTGACCTGATGTGTTTGTAAAACAGGCTAAATTCCTTTGGCAAACATGGTTTCTCTGTAATTTTAAATGCGTGCTAATGTGATCTTGATGAAAGCATGGACCTACCTTATGGAACACCCGATCTGTGCATGTGTGAGAGGGATTTGGACTTTCCATGCAGACTCCTGAGTGGTTTACCCCTTACTTCCGCCCTCTGCCTTTTTCCATTTTTCAGGAACTGGTCATTTCAGTTGGTATCTTTTACTTCTGCCCTTCTTTTATTATCTTCTTGCTTTATTGCTGTTGTTATTGTTAAATTGCTACTCATCAGAAACATCTTCATTTGTATTTTAACCATTTATCCAGCATGATGAAGTTGGAAATATAATAAATGGTTAAAATAAGCACTTTGGCTTCTCTGTAGGTTGCAATTAATCCATTCTACCCATGTATTCCATTAAAATGGCTCATTGGCAGCAAATTCAAAAGATTTTTTAAAAAGCTAAATTCAACTATGTAAAAAGCATTAGCAACTGTTCTTTTTTGATTGTGACTTAAATTTATGAATATAACTAACATTTTAGGGCCTAACAAGTTATACTTTTTGTGCTCTAAAAAGTGATGCTACTTTATAACTAGAATTTTATGTCAAATTGAGAGTTCGATGTTTCTAAATTTTTTTATGTTAGTTTTCTACTGTATTGATAAATTTTGAAGGGCAAAATGTCCAGAAATTATTAAAATAAGTTATTGGAATATTCTTATTTAACTGTCAATGAAACCTATTTATCTAGTGAGTCTCATATACGTATCAGTTTGTTTAAAGTAGGATACTTTTTTTTGGCTAACATTTACATGAACATGGATGATATTCTTATGTAGTAATGGACCTATAAAACAAAATGTGTAGATTAGGATGTTTTAGGGTACAAATATAAAACCAATTTAAATAATAAGGAAGCTTGATATTTCATATGAGAGGAAGTCTAGAAGTAGGTCACCGGAGATCTAGGTTCTTTCTGCATCTGGGCTCTGCCATCCACAGCAACGGTGTCACTGGGAGGCTTAGGTTCCTTGTGGTGATAGAATGGCTGTCAGATAAGTTGGAGTTCTGCTTTCTTGTTTATAACTCTGGGGATGACAGACGTTGGCTTTTCATGGTGCTCTCTTTAGCGCCAGAAAGTTTCTTTCCCCAAATCCCCCAGAACATTGGGTCCCAGTGACCCAAGTTGGCCTGGGCCTGACCAGTCCTAAAATAGTCATTGGAGGGGTGAGTGGCAAGACTGTTATGATTGATTTACTAGACAGCTAGCAGGGAATAGAAGTTGGGAAATCGATTAAAATGCTCTTGGCCTTTCTCAGAACACTGGTTTATTTTTTGAATGAATTGTTTATTTCTCAGAATATTGGTGTTATTTTTTTGATGACTGTCTGTTTGATCCAAAAGAGAATATGATGCTCAGGGTAAACTTGGTTTATGCTAAGACTGGTCATGTTACATTAAGATATTTGGCATGTTTCTTGTTTACGTATTAATAGAGAAGTTTTAACTTATTTATCCCAAATAATTTACATCATAAACATCTTCAGAGACAGACTGTCATTAACTGAGTTTCAGTTAGCGGTTGGAAATGGCATTGCTGAACTGTAACTTGATACGTCTTGCTCTGGTGAGGTGACGATCATCATCTCATCTGTTGTTGTTTGGACTTGTTTCAAAGGCATTATATTGTTGTTTTTTTTTTTTTTTAATTTTATTTATTTATTTATTTATTTTTGGCTGTGTTGGGTCTTCATTTCTGTGCGAGGGCTTTCTCTAGTTGTGGCAAGCGGGGGCCACTCTTCATCGCGGTGCGCGGGCCTCTCACTGTCGCGGCCTCTCTTGTTGCGGGGCACAGGCTCCAGACGCGCAGGCTCAGTAGTTGTGGCTCACGGGTCTAGTTGCTCCGCGGCATGTGGGATCCTCCCAGACCAGGGCTCGAACCCGTGTCCCCTGCATTGGCAGGCAGATTCTCAACCACTGCGCCGCCAGGGAAGCCCAATATATTGATTGTTTTTGAAAAGGCCACATTTTAGAGCACACGTGAAGCGCCCCACAGATTTAAACATTGCTGTGAGTGGGGTTGGTGGTGTTTCCTACCGCGTCCCCTTTGTGTCAGTGGAAGGGGTTCTGGTGGTGTCCGACATGCTGGCTGGGGCGTCTTCTCGTGGATGTTTTCCTGGCGGGACAACTTCTCTGGTAGCTTCTGCTCCGACTCCCCGAGAGTGAGGTGCCAACATTTAGGTCTTAACGCTCTTCCTGTTGGATTTCCAAACTGATTGCTGGCGTCCCTTTTCTTCTCTTTGCTGTCTTTCTTCTTCCCAGCCATCAGGGAAGTTCCGCCAGCAGGGTGGCCGCCCTTCTTCGATTCTAATAACAGAACTTATTGTAACCGGGCTGCCCCTGCTTTCCCCAGAGTGATTCAGGGAAGTGAAAGGTAACCCTTGCTCAACAGAAGATGGGAGATGCCGCCTCTTGGGGTTTTCCTTCCAGGCAGTGGCCTTGGCGCCCCGCTTTCTCTTTCGTATTGTTGTCAGTGCACCCCCAGCAACAGGAGGGCAGTAACGCCTACTTGTGTAGCGCTTTGTGCCACACACAGTTCTGGGTACTTTACAAAAATGCTGAGGTAGGAAATGAAGAAACTGAAGCACAGAGAAATGAAGAAAACTTGCCCAAAGTAGTCTGGCACCAGAGTCTGTATTTTAACCTATTGCCTTTTAATAGATTTGATATATGCATGTATATTTTAAATCTGCTGCCTCTGTTGCCTCTCAGTGTGCAGCAACTTTGCATCAGGAAATACTAGAGTATCAAATGTATGCGGTTCAGGTATTGTTTTTAAAACAGGAATACAGTGTCTTCCTGGAAATTAATGAATGAAGTATAATTCCACATAAAATAACTACTGAGCTTTTTCCTTGTAGTGTTGATGCTGGCACGACTCTTTTTAGGATTTCCATCTCCGTATTTAGAGACTCTTTGATCTGACAGTTTTACTTATTAGTAGTGTTCAACACATCTTTTAGCAAGTCTTGTCTTCTTTATCCCTTTCTCTTTAGCTAGAATAATTTCTCTTAGGAACAAATCCCTCCTTGCTGCCGACTTTCCACTTTTATCAGCCTGTCCAGCCCAGTATCAGATTATCCATCCTTCTGATCTCTAGCTTATGTGAACACTTTAACTGCCTCTTTTTTCTTAAATCAGAACCTTAGGCCAAAGAATCCTGCCTTAGTCTGTGTCCCCCATGCCCTGCAAATGAAAGCTATTTCTAGACTCACTTTTGCATTTGATGAGTTTTCGTCTGTAGGGATACTGTTTACACAGATTCACAGCATTTTGCTTCTTCCTGTGTTTTAGCACTTACTGTGTTCTTCTAGATATGTCTAGTATAGTAATATAGAGACATGTAGATACAGCAGATATAGCAGATATAGTGTCTGCTTGCCCTGCTTCAAGGAAGCTCTTCAAGGACCGGGCCACGACATAGTAACTGTATGTATCCTTAAGGAACAGTTTAGCGCAGTGTCTGGCGTGTTTAGTGAATAGTTACAGACTGAATAACAGGAATTGGACCGAGCATAGTGCCTGACCATTGGTTGAATGAGTTCACAGAGGCTACCCTTGTGGACGTGATCCTCAGTGTGTGCTGGTGGACAGTAGCAGGGACATTAGCGACCTGTGACTGTCTGTGCCTTGGGCGGGGCTGTTTGGCGTTCCTGTGCTCAACCCCCCCTCCCCCATTCAGGACCCACCTCTGCTCGGCTCCCTCCTCACATCACAGGATTTACTGGGACACGTGCTGTGTTCGTCCGTTTGTGGAGGCTGCCCTAAGTAAAGCCCATTGACACCCCTCCACACATGCCAAAACCCCAAGAAAACCTTAACAATTGGAAGGTAGAACTCTGATGAGTCACACATACGATAAAAGGGTCTATAGGAGGCTTTACAAATTGCCCAAAGTGGAAAAAACTCTGTGAGTAAAATGCGGTTACCCTGCTTTTGCTCTCGCTTTGTGTTCGTTGAGGAACTCTGAGTCCCTCTCAACCCACGTGCTCTAGGATAAATTAGAGTGATCTTGAGTGAAAGTTTTAACTTTATATCCTACATTGTAGAAGAAAGCAAAACTTATTTTCTCATAGTTGCTAACCAGGGGCAAAGTTTAATGTGGTTCTTGAGGAGCATATCTTTGAGATGCACCATTTTCGTTTTACGTCGAAAGTATTGAGAACGGCTGTACTTTTCCATTTGGCTCTGAGCATTACCTCCTTCACGCAGCTGCCTGCAGGGTTAAAAAGTGAGTCACATTTCAGGGTTCAATATTTGTTGATTGTTACTTTGATAGGGACGCTGCAGAATTTATATTTTGTTAGTTTGATTGTGACTTGTCTCATTAGGTGCTTTTATTTCTTCACGTGTTCTTTAATTTCGCTGCTTTCATCCAAGGCGCCCTCTTGATGTTCAAGGTGAGTGATCCCCGCCGTTGCACGTGGAGGCGAGGTGGTTGCTCGTGGCGCGGTGCTCTCAGGCTGCTGTGTGGCCACTGCTATGTTGCCCCGGTGCCAGGAGTGTGTTCAGGTTTTTCTTGGAACTTCCTTTTTTTCTTGACTTTCAAGGTGATATGTTTCTGGTATACTTTCGGTAATATTCTCTCACTTGGAGAGAATATTGAGATTATGGTCAAATAATACCCCTCTTTCTTTTCCTCCAAATTTTACTTTTCTGTTTGCAAGTTAGAGGACAATAATTTACCTTTTAAAATATACAGTTTCACAGTGCATATACAGTATTAGCAGTAGACATTTTTGGAGTACTTTAAACAAGCAGCCATGGAATTATTTTAGATGACAATGAAAATCAAAGGGATTAAGTGTGAAATATGTTGTCAGTCAATTCCAAAAGAATCCTTCTTCTGTAGAGATAGGTTTTAATATTTAACATTCAAAAACTCCTCCCACTTTCAAACTCTTGGGCTTAATGCTAAAGGGATATTATGGAAACTAGGAGAGTTTTGTTTTTAATTTTTTTTTTTTTTTCGGGCTAGAAAGCATTCAAGACAGCTTTAATAAACTCCTGAGATGCTGTGATGGTCTTACACTGGTTAGGTTAAATGGCCCCCCCCCCCCCCCCCCCCCCCCCCCCCGGCTGTATTTATTTTGGGCACAGCTAGACTCTTAGTTTACATAAATTAAGGATGTTAATTTATTCCAGGTGGTGGTTTGATTTTTATCTATGGAAAAGGGTGTGTTGTTTTGCATTTCTGTGGTAGGTCAGTCCTCAGGTCTGGTTGGGGAACTTGCCAGAGATGTTCCTGAATTGATCTTCTAGAGGCGTTTAGGAGGTTAGTACCGCCTGGGGTCTGCAGAGAGAACAGTAGAATTGTAGAACTGGAAGTTTCCTTAGAGAGCACCCGGTATACCCATTAGAGGGGCACCGCGTCGACACGTTTTCTGACTCCTGGAGCCCCTCTGGTCCCACCACGCAGGTGCGTTGTCATCATGCCGCCTGGTGACCGCACAGAGACCCGGGCGGAGCATCACACAGGCCTGCCCCCACCCCACGGACCTGGCTTTAAAATTACCCCTCTGCTCACCACTCTTCAAACAACAATTTATTCAAGTAGGTGGTGTTGCTTAATGTATTTATCTGATTAAAGTAATTCACAGTGAGGCGTGAACAACTGGTAGACAGCCCTCAGGGGAGCATTTTAATTTTAAAGAAAGCCTTGTACGCTTGAATTAATTAGAAAGATGCAACTTGCTATAGTGGAAAGATCTCTGAACTGAGGATCAAGTGCAGCTCTGTCAGTTACTGGTTAGGTTACTCATTTTCCCCCATTTATATTGATACTCTGTTCGTAATTTGTGGTTAACAGCTTTAATATGCGTGTAAGTATATTTAGAGTATTTGTTCAGTGAATTTCATTAAGACTTTCTTTTTTTTTTTTGGTTTATAAGTTCTCAGTTAATGAAATAAAGTTATAGCATCATGGTTACAGAGCCTTATTTACCAATTCATTTTCTCTGATTAGGCTTCCAGTTAGATGTATTACAGAAACAGAAATAAAAGCTATGTATCTAATTTATACAATGTGTTAGTAAATGTGCCAAGACCCTACAATTCCTATTTATCTTCACTACAACCATGTGAAGTGGGGACTGTTATCATTTTCATAAAGATGAGGAAATGGAATCTCAGAAAGGTTAAATAATGTTGCCAAGTCACACAGCTGTAAGAGGTAGGACTGTGGTTTGAATCTGTTTTTCTGATTCTAGAACCATTATGCCGTGCTGCCTTTAAAATAATCATCTTTTTCTAACAGCAATGACTTTTTTTTGCAGCAATTTTAGAAGACCATCCTTTTAGACAATCCCTAATTCTAGGCTTGACCAGAGTTGTTGTGATATTATATGAAAATTTTTAACAAACATCAGTCAGAAGACGAAAATGGGAAGAAAAGTATAAACGACATAGGAAATATTCAGTCCCCTTTCATTCATTCAGTGAGTGTTTCTGAGTGGCAGTTATGTGTCAGACACAGATGCAAAGCAGTTGAGAAGGTGACATTCTCGGAGAGAGTGTGTCAGTTCCAAATCAGTGACTGTAATCATATTGCAAGGGCTGTGGTCGGGCTCGCCCAGTGCCCAGCACCGAGTGTGAAAAGGGCACCTCACTCTGCTCTGTGGGGGTCACGGGGGCCATGGTGGGGGGGTCCTGACAGGGTGGAGGGAGAGACAGATGTCTTGTCAGCTCTCAGCTGGGCACCAGGCAGTTATCTCTTTCCAAAGTTAGTTTGTTGTACTTCGTATTCAGAATCTTGTGTGAGTAATTAAGAGTAAAGAATATATTGTTTTTGGTGTAAATATTTCGAACTGAGGAAGATGATTAAGAAGCACTCTCTCTGCTACAGTGTGATCTGCCTTGGCAGGGGATTGTTGGGTTTACTCAGAACCCAAAATATCTGTTCAGTGAGTATTTGCTCAATTGTTGAAGCACTATTTTTAAGGTACTGAGATGACTTTTAAGGAACAGGAATGAAAATTATGAAGGGTGTTGAGAGGTACTGCTATTAAAATCTTCTCTTCTTTAAAAATATAACAACTTTATCAAACAGGTGAAATTTGTGAAAGTGAAGCTACAGAAGTAAAAGATATAAAAAGAAGTTGCTGAGTAATAATCCTTTTGATATTTGCCTCATGGCAGTTATATCGTATATTGAACTTGATCTTTACCGTCCTGGCTATGTGAACACTGGATTTTAGGTTTCTGAGGACAGGCGTCTCTTTGGATCTCTTGTAGATTTTTGGAAGGTGCCATCTCTATGGGTGATGCTCAATAGTGACTTAAGTTATACTCTGTTATTAAGGTGAAGTTAGTAAAAGGTTGTGCTGTATTTCCAACACCTATTTTAGATTTCTTAAATCTTTTAAAAAACTTTAATGTGTAGAACTTTGAAAGACTATAGATTTTTATTACCACAAGCAATAGGTGCTTTATTTAATTTTTTTTTTTTTTTTTTTTTGGTGGAACTGTTGATAAACCACAAACTCTGTAACTTGGTAGGCAGAACTGGTAAAGATCAGATAGAGCCTTTTCCTCTTTCAGTTCCGTCTTATTTATCATTTGAATCTGAAAATAAAGCATAGAACTATCAGTTTAGTACATCTGATGGTCTTCTGCAAATGTGTAAGCGTCCAGAAATTAGTCATTTCACAAATAATTTTGTCTTGGTTTGGTAGCAGAGATGCACCGGCATAAAGATGTGTTTAGTGTTCACATTTATCATTAATGAAAATTAAGCAGTCCTTTAAAATTTTGTCACCTGAGTAATTGTAAAATTTAGACTTCTTATTAATTCTGATAAAATATTATTTGAAACAGCATGAATTTGTGCAGAAAACATTGGTTGAAATGAAACACAAATAAGTTCAGAAGTATGTTAATGTCCTCAAGGTCTGCACATTAGAAATACATGGAAGTGGTTCAGGAAGGATTCTTAAGTGGCTTTTTTTTTTTGAGATTCCAGTGTATTTTGGATATGATATTTGGAAAAGGAAGTCATGTAATATTTGGGGAATTCTTTTTCAAGGTCTTGGTCATTGTTAGTCTTTTATATAAATTAAAATGGTATTTTGTATTTAATAATTATAAGCAATTAATGAGTTTACTTTTAGAAAATACTGCTTTATCTCCTTTTATTTTATTCTTATTACCTCAGAGGACATGAGAACTAAGTTTTGGAGTTGTTGTTTTGCTGTGCAACGTGTGATTTTGGTGATGAATATCTGCAGAATAATCATTGTGATAGTAAGGGGCAACACAGTTTCATCAAGATTATGTGTTGGTTGTGTTTACTGTGTACCGGTTTTGACATGGTACAAAAGACATAGTAAGCTAAGAATTCTTATGTACAAAAATACTAGTTTCCAAGTTTTCAATGGTTACTGTTGTGTTTGTTCATAACAGTGTTTACTCTAAAAAGTGGAAATATTAAAATGGAATATGACTTACAAGCCAGAATTTTAATTTGTAAATATTTATTTCATTCTTAGCTCGATAGTTGAAGACATAAATGAATCTCCAGTATAATGCTTTTCATGTGGCATTGTTCTGCATTTGGTTTTTGAGACTGATGTAGCTGTCTGGAATTCTTTATGTAGCCACTATAAAATCCATTTGCTTATAGTTTACGCAATTTGGGAATTCATATAATCTCTTGGTAATTTTTTGACTCATTTCCCTTAGGTATTATCCAGATAGGCAATGACCATTTTGTTTATAGATGGGTATGGAAAGAAGAGTGGAGATGCCCCTCATATCAAGTTTTCTACCTTAAACCTTGTATCATATACCACTGCTTTCTTCCTTGTGTTTCATTCAAATGGTGGCCAGAGTATTGACAGTGAGGTCACTGAACACTTCAGAATTGCCAAGCCATCACAGTAGGACTGAGTTATATTTACCATGGTTTACAGCTTATATATTTTCATGGTATTGTAGTTCTTTGAAAATGTATGATCTGTATTACGTTTAATATGTATGACAGATTTAACACACATAATTTATATTTACTTAACATAATTTTATATTTGACTAGAATTCACCTTTCTTAGATATGGCTGAATTTAATTTGTTCATAACACAAAAATTATTTATGCATTGTTATTAAGGGACTTATCGATTCATATTCTGAGTCACAGCTCTTAATTTAAAAGCTAGGCTTGAGGAGAGTGGACAGTGGGTGCTTTTGCTTGGCTTATGGGTTGGAGGAGGTGAGTAAGCTGGAGCTCAGTGGTCCCTGAGAGATGTCTTCTTCCCGTACAGAGGTTTACGGCCCATAGGGGCAGGGGTGCTGAATCTTCTACAACCAAAGGGAAGGCCAGAGGCCCTGTTTCTGCTTCTGGGATCTGTAACCAGTAACTTGGCCCCCTGAGGCCTGTGAGCTGTTTGCACACCTCACGCCATGGAGTGTTAAATTCTGGAATTTGTATTTGCCTTGTTTCGCTTTTACTTCTTGGTGTATGCCTTGTTTATTCTTTCATTCCTTAGACATTTAATATTCTTATATTCCTTTGGACTGTTTTAACTTTAATTCTTTAGTATGTAATTTTAATTGTACTTTGCTTTTGTTATTTTATATTCTTTTATTCAGTTTGGTTTTTTTAAAATAAGTTTATTTATTTATTTATGGCTGTGTTGGGTCTTCGTTTCTGTGCGAGGGCTTTCTCCAGTTGCGGCAAGCGGGGGCCACTCTTCATCGCGGTGCGCGGGCCTCTCACTATCGCGGCCTCTCTTGTTGCGGAGCACAGGCTCCAGATGCGCAGGCTCAGTAATTGTGGCTCACGGGCCCAGCTGCTCCGCGGCATGTGGGATCTTCCCAGACCAGGGCTCGAACCCGTGTCCCCTGCATTGGCAGGCAGATTCTCAACCACTGTGCCACCAGGGAAGCCCTTTTATTCAGTTTTAAAAAAGGTTTTATTCCTCTTATTGTTTAACAAATCATTTAACGAAATACTTTCTTTTGTTTGAAAAAGGTTTGTTCTTACTTGTTCTGATACAGAGTGCCCTTTGGACATTTTTTCTTTTTCTAACGAAGAGACAAGGAAAGCTAGTAGAGGAGAGTGAATATTATTATTATATTTCCTTAACCTGATTATTTATTTCCTTTCTTTGAATGAAAAATAAAAATAATATAATATAGCATAAGGTTTTCTTTTTTCTCCCAGCTTTGTTGGGATATAATGGGCATACAGCACTGTGTAAGTTTAAGGTGCCCAGCATAATGATATGACTTACATACATCATGAAATGATTATCACACCAAGTTTAGTGACCATTCATCATCTCATACAGGCACAAAATTAAAGAAAGAAAAGAATGTTTTTCCCTTGTGATGAAGACTCTTAGGATTTACTCTCCTACCAACTTGGTAACACACAGCAGTGTTGTTTGTATTTTTCATGTGGTTCATTACATCCCTCATACTTATTTATCTTAAAACTGGAAGTTTGTGCCTTCTGACCACCTTCATCCAATTCTCCTTCCCCTACTCCCTGCCTCTGGTGACCACAAATCTGATCTCTTTTTCTATGAGTTTGTTTTTGAAATATAATTGACCTACCACACTATGTTCGTTTCTGTTACACAGCATAGTGATTTGGCATTTATATACATTTCAAAACGATCACCAGGTTAAGTCTAGTTACAATATGTCACCTACAAAGGTATTACATAGTTCTTGACTATGTTCCCCACACTGTACATTTCATCCCCATGACTCATTTATTTTGTAATTGGAAGTTTGCACCTCTTCATCTCCCTCCCCTAATCACCTATTTCTTACCACCCCCGTCTCCTTCAACTACCTTTTGTTCTCTGTATCTGTAACTCTTTTTCTGTCTTGTTATGTTTGTTCATTTGTTTTGTTTTTTAGGTTCCACCTATAAGTGAAATCATACAGTACTTGTCTTTCTCTGTCTGACTTATTTCACTTAGCATAATACCGTGTAGGTCTATTCATGTTGTCACAAATGACAAGATATTATTCTTTTTTTATGGCTAAGTAAATATTCCATGGTATGCATGTATATATACATATATATATATATATATATATATATATACACACACACACACACACACACACACACACACACACCACATTCCTCTGTTGATGGACACTTGGGTTGCTTCCATATCATGGCTATTGTAAATAATGCTGCAATGAATATAGGGGTGCATATATCTTTTCTAATTAGTGTTTTTGTTTTCTTCGGGTAAATACCCAGAAGTGGAATTGCTGGATCATATGGTAGTTCTAGTTTTAATTTTTTGAGGCGCCTCCATACTGTTTTTCATAGCGGCTGCACCAATGTACATTCCCACCAGTAGTGCAGGAGGGGAGGGTGAATATTATGAAAGGTAATTGTTGTGGAAACTCTCAGAGCAGACACACTCTACATAAAACTGATGCTTACCCTTTGATTGAATATGAATAGGTAGTTAAATCTGTGTTTCAAGGTGAACAGGAGTAAATGGGTCTGATGACATGATTTTCTAAAAACCTGAAGTTTGGAATCCTCTTATGAATAAAACAGAACGTCTTACCTCACAGACGTCATGGTGGAGTAGAAAGATACTGGACTAAGGGTAGAAACATGGCTTTTGGTCCTGGCTTTGCTACTTATTAGTTGTGTGACTTGGTAGAGTTGTTTATCTTCCTTTAATTTCACTTTTCACAGTTATAAAAAGTTTGCACTGCATATCTCAAGAATTGCTATGAGAGTCAGATACAATATGGCATGAAAGTGCTTTGTAAACTGCTGTAAATCACTATGTAGATGGAAACTTTTATTTGGTTTCTGTATCATGGTCGTAAAGTCTTTGAAAAAACGCATGATCGCTTCAACAGAAGTCAGGTGTCAGTGATGAACTTCCCTCCTATTTTGATGTGTGTGATCAACTTGGAAGAAAAGAATGAGAAAGGAAGGTGGTAAGGAAACCTCCCAGGCCCCCATTTAGTATTGCGGAAGGGTCAGACACTAGGAGGATGGAAGATGCCAGTGTATTTTGGGCTGATGAGTTAGTTTCACTTTGAAAAGGAACGTTTGGCAGAGAATACAGATTTGTAGTACTGAGTCTGACCGTACTCATTGAAAGGCTCTGTGGCATCTAGAGGGACTAAGCAGACCTTGGAAATCACAATGTGACTTTTCTTTACACTCTTCCACATTTTTCCCATGCACTAACTTAAACAGGGAAGTGGGGATTCCATATATGTGTAAAATTTCAAACTTTGAAGAGTTAATATTGACAAGCTGGAAGGTTATCAGAATGGGAAAAAACTAAGGGCCCACGTCTCTGAAGGAATGATAATGAGGTGAGAGTAAGGGTAACATTATGTAACTGTAGGGTTCTCAAAGGACGTGTCATCAGGTGGAGGTGTGGTGCAGTTGGTTACGAGTTCTGTGTAAACTGATACGAAGCATTGCAGTGTGTGAGTGGTTAAAGACTATAGCAAATTCAGGGCCGTCCCGGTAATGCCATCACTCTTACTTATTTGCATTCCTGTATAACTTTCTGGAATGCGTGCTAAAGGAATCCTATAGCTGTGGTGAGCATTAGAAGTTGTATGCAAAGCACGGGCTAGCTTATCAGTGCTACAGAATAGAATAAGCCACTGATTGGATAAATAACTAATGATTAAAAGTTACTCCAGTGTTAATTACTTGAAAAACCTGTTTAGGCTTTGACAAAAATCTGGACTATGTGCCTAAGAGTGGGTTGTGGTTATGAACATCGTCTTTTATATGAGTGATAATGGATAAAATTTGAGAACCATTGTGTTAAGATTTAAGTCCAGCAATTAACCTTGAAGCAGAATTGTTATATCATTGATATCAATCTCTTTTTATAGGCGTTTTTATAAAGTTTGTGAAGTTTACATTTTTTCAAACAAATTTAAGAGCATTCTGTATATTCCTGAGTTCTCAATAGCAGTGTTCTCAGCCGTATTCATGTCATGACACATAGAAGATGACAGTATTTGTATGGACATCTGGGCAGATGGACTTTATCAGTGGTCAGGAGGTATTTGGCCTGGGGCTCCCCGGGTTGAGGGGATCATTTTATTCTCACTCTTCTTTTAGCCATGAGACGGACACGCGGGAATGTTCTCTTTATGGTTTCTTTGGTGAGAGGAGAATCTGCTCTTTTATTCACTGCTTTTGTTCACTGCTGTTTGATGCTAGCTAGTATGGCAGGACTCTAAAGTTAGATTGGATTTAGAAGAACTTGGTTGGAGTTCTAACTTTGTAGTGTGACTCTTAATGTCTCTGAGCCTCAGTTTCTTTGTCTTTTTTTTTTTTAATTAAATTTATTTATTTTTATTTTTGGCTGCATTGGGTCTTCATTGCTGCGTGCGGGCTTTCTCTACTCGCTGCGAGCAGGGGCTAGTCTTCCTTGCGGTACGCGGACTTCTCATTGCGGTGGCTTCTCTTTGTTGTGGAGCACGGCTTTAGGCACGTGGGCTTCAGTAGTTGTGACACTCGGGCTCAGTAATTGTGGCTCGCAGGCTCTAGAGCACAGGCTCGGTAGTTGTGGTGCACGGGCTTAGTTGCTCTGCGGCATGTGGGATCTTCCCGGACCAGGGCTCAAACCCGTGTCCCCTTCATTGGCAGGCGATAATTAACCACTACGCCACCAGGGAAGTCCCTCTTTCTCTTCAAAATGACAACAATAACAACCTTCCTCTTTCCACCATAAAGCTGTGATGGCCAATAGAGATAATAAAATATTACATATGAATATGCTTTAAACAATAGTTATTTTTATTGTAATTTAAGCAAAGTGTAGGTACATGCCTTTCATAACTCGGAAGAAGTAATACTTAGATGCTTTTGTTTGATATGTATATTGTGTGTGTGTGTGTGTGTGTGTGTGTATATATATATATATATATATATATATATATATATACACATATTTAATATATAATGACATAGTGTCCATCTGTGAGGGCTGCTGACTCCAAAGGTAGGAGGGTGAATTGCAAGATTTCACAATGACTGTGATAACGTAAGGATTAATGAGGGATGTATGCGTTTCTTTGCATTTCAGGCTAAGGCCTAGCATACACTTTTGATAATAATTCAAATTATGGCTTCTGATAAACATTATAAACAACTTTCATATTCATCTATTTTAATGAATTTTTTTTTTATAGTTTTAAATTTTTATTTATTTATTTATTTATTTATTTATTTATTTATTTATTTATGGCTGTGTTGGGGCTTCGTTTCTGTGCGAGGGCTTTCTCTAGTTGCGGCTAGCGGGGGCCACTCTTCATCGCGGTGCGCGGGCCTCTCACTATCGCGGCCTCTCTTGTTGCGGAGCACAGGCTCCAGACGCGCAAGCTCAGTAATTGTGGCTCACAGGCCCAGCCGCTCCGCGGCATGTGGGATCTTCCCAGACCAGGGCTCGAACCCGTGTCCCCTGCATTGGCAGACAGATTCTCAACCACTGCGCCACCAGGGAAGCCCTGAATTTTTTAAAAACTTATTTATTTTATTTATTTTTTTATTTTTGTCTGTGTTGTGCGTTCGTTGCTGTGCGTGGGCTTTCTCTAGTTGCGGCAAGCGGGGGCTACTCTTTGTTGCGGTGCGTGGGCTTCTCATGGCGGTGGCTTCTCTCGTTGCGGAGCACGGGCTCTAGGTGCGCGGGCTTCAGTAGTTTGGCTCGCGGGCTCTAGAGCGCAGGCTCAGTAGTTGTGGCGCACGGGCTTAGTTGCTCCACAGCATGTGGGATCTTGCCGGACCAGGGCTCGAACCTGTGTCCCCTGCATTGGCAGGCGGATTCTTAACCACTGCGCCACCAGGGAAGCCCTTAATGAATTTTTTAAAATAAAAAGGATAATGAATAAAATTCAGTATTCATCACCCACACTTACTGATAGTCTGGATATTCATACCACTTTTTTCCTAAATAATAAAGCTAAGCTAGATGTCTAATGGCATTATTCTAATTCCTGGAAAAACACCTGGGAATAAATAGCCTCTGGCCTTGCAGACTGAGACCACAAAGTAGTGGGTGAATATGTTAGTTTTGTCCGTCACAATTGACTAATCAAAGTGTTCTCCTCCATCATGTTAGATTCTGTGTTTAGGATAACTCTTGGCACTTTTATTGAAGAACTAGCCTGGTACCATTGAAGAAATCAGGTCTGTTTTATCACACGTCTGTAACGCTCTCTGGAACCAGAGGGCGCCTCCTGCTGGCTGGAGCAGGGCTGCTCTTTTGAGCGTGTGACCAGTGTGTGGGCGGTCTTGTCCAGCCAAGGAGCTGTCAGCCTCTGTTGTTAACTGCATTTTTTTCAAACTAGGGCCTGCAAATTCTCATGGTTAAGAGACCCTGATCTCCAGAATAAGCTGTACCTTTAAGCCTAATGTTCTAGATCCTCCGTGACCTGGGCTCAGATGACCATTTTAGACTTGACATTCCTGTTTCACATCACTCACCACTCAAACAAATCTTAGGTGATGCTGAGATACACTTCCTTTCTGTCTAGAGTTCTCTTTCCTTCCACTTCTATATACAGTCTCCCTCAGTATCCTCGGGGGATTGGTTCCAGGACCTGTCGGGGATACCAAACTTCAAGGATGCTCAAGTCCATGGTTGGCCCTCCGTATCCGCGGATTCCACATCCACAGATATGGAGGGCCAGCTGTATATTCATTGAAAAAATCCGCGTGTAAGTGGACCAGTGCAGTTCACACGTGTGTTGTTCAAGGGTCAACTGTAGTCTGCTTGTACCCATTCTTAAAGCTCAGCCATGGTGATCGTGTCAGTCATGTCTAAATGCACGTTAGTGTATTAAACCTAGCATCAGGTTACACATTTGTTTTAATGGCAATTCTCTAAAATTTATATTTGTTTTAATGGCAATCATTTAAAAAGGTTTTTTTTTAAGGTAACAGTCTTTTATATGAGAAAAAATAAACACAAATGATAAAAAAATTTTTTATTACCATCATATAAAAGCGAATACAAAAAAGAGTCTCTCCCCACATCAAATCCAAAGTGCCTTAGCACCCCTTCGTAGAGAAGACATAGTTTTGGCCATTTCTTGTACATCCTTTCAGAAAATTTCAGTGCACTTGCCAGCATATTTATATAAATGTTCTCTTGGACACATATGGATGCATTCCATGCAAACTTATCCGTTTGCTTTATTTAGTTTACTTTGCAGATTCTTCTACTTCTTCACACAGGGCTCTGGCTAATTGCTGTGTAGAGGGGTAACTCGGTGACTCTACTGTGATCTGCTTACCCTTTACAATTTCTTCCCTGAGATTTTCTGGGCATAAGATAGTTTTTCCACCTCTAAGTTAATTTTGTTGCAAGTGATGTGTTCAGATTCTTGAAGGCTTTTATTTTCACTTTTTCCTCATTTGTTATTAATGCCATCAATTCTGTAAAGTGGAAATATTTAAGCTTGCTTTGATGAATAAAAAATTTCACTTTCCTCTTATTTAATTTCTTTTCACCATGATATAAAGAACTTTACTCCCTAAAATTACACTTTGAAAATATTATTCTTTTATTAATAGTATTAGTTTATTATAAAATATGGAAAATCTTGGCTCAAAAATCCATTTGCTTCTTCTACTGTCTTTGTGACTTTGGGCAAATTACTTATCCATTTTTTATGTCTCTCTTTCCTCATTTATAATAAATGAATCCATTTTGCATTATCACATGAGAAAATACATGTGGAAAAATGACAAATGTAAAATTTTGTACGAATGTTATAAGAAATTAAAATCAACTTACCATCTAATATATAAGATTTTTCTCAACATCTATCCAGAAGAAACCCAAAATAATATTTGTCATCAAATATTTTCATTGTCAAATTGTATGCGGTTATTTATTTTCTACCTTAATGGCCAATACAACGCTAAATGCTTCTCCTCTTCTTTTCTCATGTACTTTGGGAAGTCAGTTGGTAAGATGGTTTGTATTACACTGTGTTTAACTTTTTAATAATGCCTGTTCTCTCTGCATTTGTGAACACAACTTGTTTTATTGAGAGAACCATTGTTGAATCCCTCAAGTAAGATAAGGGAAAAAGCATGTCTTCTGTCCTGAAGAGGCATGAGACTGTTGATTCTGTTTAGAGTTCTCAATGTTCTATTTGCTTTTCAGGTCTCTCCTTGCTTTGCCTTTTTGGCTGTTTTCCTTCATTCGTTTATTGTCCTTGCCTTACCTTTTCTACCTGGCCTCGTGCCATCTCTCGGTGCCCTTTCCTCCCTCTGTTGGGCAGTGGAGGCTGTGTTGTAGAGATCACATCTTCTCTCTCTCTGTTCCAGCCAACTTCGCACTCCGTGCCATTTCACTTTCCCGGAACCTGTCTTTAACAACCAGCTAGTTAGTTTCCCAAACATTCAGAGTATTCTGTTAAACTTTTAATCTCTGTGACACAATCTGTCTGTTCATGGCTTGTTTGTCCATCTATCCATTTATCCATCTGAGTGTATAAAACGTCATTCCTGTTGCTAAAAGGAATGCAGAGATGATACTGGCTGCAGTCATCAAGGAATTTATAGTTTAGTGAGAGAGAACATATATCGGGTTTATTGAATGTGTTAGATTTTGGACTCTTTCCAAACCCCATCTGTAACTGCTACTGTCAGTAGAAGATTGAATGCTTGAGAAGCCAATAATTACAACTGGATATGATAAAGTTTTAATTCTTTTTTTAGTTTATGGAAGTGCCTATGTTAATATCCTCTCTGCATGGGATCACTTCTGATTTGAAGATTCGTTTATTAATAAGGAGGCTATGAGGAAGAGCTATTCTGAATCAGTCAGTGAGAAGTACTGGATCACAACTGGTCTTTGGTTTGTCTAAGCATTATTTTAAAAATTTAATTAATTAATTTTTTTTTACAATTTTTGGGAAGCTCTCCAGGCAGGCTGTTAAAAAAAAATTACCCCTTCGACCTTTTTCCCTTGTTTAATTAATGCTTGGGTGACCTCTGTGTCAGGCAGATAGAGACAGCCATTATTTCCTGATGGCTTCCTTTTCCTCTCAGTTTTGGCAGTGTTTCAACAGGAATCCAGCATTGACCAGGTGGTGTACTGAATGACAACTTATTTAATGGTTAGCATTTTATTTCCAGTGAAGTAATATCTGGTAACTAAATAATTCCAGTTGCCTGGCCCAGTCATCACCAGAAGCAGGAGGAACTCTTCTCCATTCCCATGGTCTGTGTTGTAGCATCAAGTTGCTGCTGACACACCTCAGACACAGGTGTGATGACGACTCAACCTCTCTCTTATTCCTGGGCTATAATTCCGTTCTTCTACCCTTTGCCATGTGTGTCTCAGTTCTCGTAATTGGGTTTAAGTTTGTGTTGGTACTCCAGTTCCTTCTTTGAGTAAATGGTAAGTTTTTCAAAAACAAGAAATAATGTCACAGGTACTTGTGAATTCCATAGGCTTAGCATAGCGCTCTGTGTTCAGTAGGCATTTAAATGAATGTATACTAGTCAGTGATGAAAATGCTTACTTATATTTTACAGAGTAGCTGTAAGTTCCTTTGATGGCTGGTGCCAGGTATCACATTCATCTTACTCATTAGAAGTATAAAAGATACTTTTATAGGGAACTCATATTTCAAATACTTTAGGTCTTAACATATGGTGGATAAAGTTCAAATTTTTATTCTCTATTTGGCCATGTTATAACTACTTCTCATTTTGTCTTTGAGGCAGTCTAATCAACAGTCAACTTTTTTTTTTTGTTTTTTTTGTTTTTTAAATAATTCTTTATTTTATTTATTTTATTTTTGGCTGTGCTGAGTCTTCGTTTCTGTGCGAGGGCTTTCTCCAGTTGCGGCGAGCGGGGGCCACTCTTCATCGCGATGCGCGGGCCTCTCACTATCGCGGCCTCTCTCTATCGCGGCCTCTCTTGTTGCGGAGCACAGGCTCCAGACGCGCAGGCTCAGTAGTTGTGGCTCACGGGCCTAGTTGCTCCGCAGCATATGGGATCTTCCCAGACCAGGGCTCGAACCTGTGTCCCTTGCATTGGCAGGCAGATTCTCAACCACTGCGCCACCAGGGAAGCCCAACAGTCAACTTTTTAAAATGGAAATTTGTTAGTTTAAGTTCATTTTCTTTTCTCAGTATATATCTATATCTATATATCTATTTATTCACATATTTCCCCTTACTAATTTTCTTCCCATTTTAAAAATTCTGTTTTTTTCTTTCCTTTCATTGTTTTGGTGTCCTGAACCATTATATTTTTTCTGCTTTGCAGTATACTGCAACTGCTAATATTCATTAGTTGGAACGTATTGTAGAAAGTATTTTCCACAGCAACTACTCGTTTGATCCTCTGTCAGTCTTGTCCTAGGATGGCAGTGGCTGGGCCACACAGATGGTCGGCGGACTTGAACCATGACTTTAACCCTGAAATCTCTTTCAGTCCACCTTGATCTTATATCAGAAAAGTAGAGTAAATTGAGGCACTTGCCCCAAAGTACAGAATCAAGTGAATGATTTCTTTAGGTAGAATGAACTTTGTCTTTGCTAGGATAAATTGGAAGTTAGAGTAGCTAAATTGTCTATGTGTATTTGTGACTATAAATGCCCTTATGTTTTGAGAAAAGAGATCCAGGCTTATTGTAAAAAATTCAAATAAAAGAAGAAAATAATAGAGAGAAGAGACTAAAAATCACTAAATCTTATCACCCAGAGAATATCATGATTAAAATTTTGTTGAACAATCCGTTCCACATCTCTGTATAATGTGTAGTGAATATGTGTGCATTAATATTATGTACCTGTTCATAAACTGGCTCCTCTGTCCAGAGTGTCCTGTAATCTGACCTTTACCAATGGACGGTTTATCGTGAACATCTTCCTGTGTCAGAAAATAGCAGTCTCCTTCATCGGATTTAATAGCTGCCTAGAATGCCATTATATGGGCCTGCTGGGCATACATCTTATTGCACTTCTATTATTACCTACTTTGAATAAATACATTCTTAGAGGTGTCATGGTTGGACTTTTGATATGTATTGGCAAATTATCATACAAAAAGATACATATCATCACCAGTGCAGGAGAGCGTTTGAGTACAACAGTTCTCGACAATACTAGGTATTACTCTTTTTAAAATATTAATATATTTTATGTGACTCAGCATATTCACAACATCATCATTACAATATGCAGTCAACATTACAACATTACTGAAATAATTTACACTATTTTTTCCAACTTAGTCTACGTATATTTTTGAAAAATACAGTGTTTTTAAGCGCGCTTTTAGGTTCATAGCAAAATTGAGTGGAACGTACGGTCCCCAAACCCCCCTCCAGCCTCCCCCATTATCAGCATCCCCCCACCAGAGTGGTTCACTTGCTACAACTGATAAACTTACACTGATACATCACAGTCACCCCAAGTCCATAGTTTACGTTCGGGTTCATGTTGTACATTCTGTGGGTTTCGACAAACGTGTACTGACATGTATCTGCCATTATAGTATCATACAGAGTGCTTCCCTGCCCTAAAATCCGTGTACTCTGCCTATTCATCCTTTCTTCTCCCCTGACCTCTGGCAACCAGTGATCTTTTTATTGTCTCCACAGTTTTGCTTTTCCAGAGATATCTTCCCTCTTAAATTTTTGAAAACATTTTTACCTGTCTTACTTTAATTTACATTTCTTTTGATTGATTAGAAAAGTTAGCATTATTTCATGCTGGCATTATTATTTGTTTGATACATTTTCCATTTTTGTCTTTTGCACATTTGATCAATAAAGGCTTTATTTTATCTATATCCACCAATTATTTATCAAATATTGATTTTTTCCAATGTAACATTTATATTTTAATCTTGTTTATGATCTTTATTCAGAAGTTAAAAAAATTTTTTCTAGTCAGATTAGTCTTTTTTTATGGTTTCTGTTTTTTGGATCTTTGCCAAGGAGCTGCTGAACCCAAGGAAGAAATCAGGAGGAGCAAGTGCTTTGAATATATTTCTGATATAGGTCAGCTTTATTACAGTTATATTTGTATTAGTGTACATAGAAATTAAAGTTAAATGAGTTACACTGATATTATTTCCTTAAATGTTTGGTAAGAATTCACCAGTGAAGCTGCTTGCTTCTGGAGTTTTTTATGTAGGAAGGATTTTAATTATGGTTTCAGTTTCTTTATCACACAAATGGCTATTCAGATTTTTTGTTTCTTCTTGTGTTAGTTTTGGTAATTTACATCATTTAAGGAATTTCCCTGTTTCATCTAATTGTAAAATGTATTTGCACAAACCTGTTCATAAGATTTCTCATTATCTTTTTAATTTCTGTGAGATCTGTAATGATAAGCCCTTGTTTTCATCCAATATTGGTAACTTGAGCGATCTCCCTTGTTTTTCTTGATCATTACAGCTCTGGGGGTTTACCAGTTTCACTGATATTTTCAGAGAACCAGTTTAGGGTTTTGTTCATTTCTCCACTATTTGTTCACTTTCTGTTTCACTGATGTCTGCTCTTTATTATTTTCTTCCTTCTTATCTTGCATTTAACTTCTTGCTGCCACTGCTGCTTTTGCTGCTTCCTCTTCTCCTCCTCCTTCTTCCCCTCCCCCTCCCCTTCCCCTCCTCCTCCTCCCCTTCCCCTCCTCCCCCCCTCCTCTCCTCCTCCTCCTCCTTTTGGTTTTTTATTGTTTATTGCCTTGTTTTTTGCTTTTGCTTTTATAAAAATTGAAGTATAGTCGATGTTCAATATTATTTGAGTTACAGGTGTCTTCTAGCTTCTTAATGTGGAAAATTAGAGCATTGATTTTTAAACCTTTTTTTCGAATAGAATCATAAATGTATAAATTTACCTTTCAGCATTGTTTCAGCCGTATCCCACAAATTTTGACATGTTATGTTTTCATTATGTAGTTGAAAATATTTTCTAATTTCCCTTCTTATTTCTTTCTTGGTCCATGGGTTATTTAGAAATGTAGTGCTTAATTTCTAAATACTTGGGATTCCGTCTTGTTATTGCCTTTTAAAAAAATTTAGCACATTTAATAATCATTGTTTTTCTCCCCAGCTACACTGTAAATTCATTCAGGACGGACTTTAGACTTCATTATATTGCTGTTGCTCTGTGTATCACTTTTGAATGATTTTTAAATGAAATCCCAGCCCCATCTTCGAGTAACACTGAAACAACCTTGTCTATTCTGTCCAGTTTTGTGTGTCACACACCTCAAGGCCATTGTGGTGTAGCCACTGGCCCTTGCACTTGGGAGTCAGTTTTGACTTCCAGGCCGAATTCTGTAATTTAGGCTGGGCTCCTTTATAAAACTAGGAAAATCCTGTCACCACAGGTTTGTGGTGAGACCAAATGAGACGCCCGTGTAAGGACTGTCACAATCCCTGGTGTGTTGTGCACCCCCAGTAGAGGCTGGGTGAGTTGAGTAACTGAGGTACCGCTTTCAGACAGCACCTGGATGTGGAAGGTGGGCTGGGGTTCCTTGCTCTCGCACCAGTGCTCTGCGGTCCCAGCCGCACTTAGGGGTACCGGCTGGTGCTACCCGGTCTGTTCCCCCCGCCCCCCCCCCCCCACCCGAGCCCTGTGGCCCATCCAAGCCCAGGTGCTGGTGAGCACAGCGCCATGGCTGGTGCCCAAGGACAGACCCCACTGACTTATGATGCAGTTTAATTTAGGTGAGAGAACATACTCTGTATATGACTTCGATACTCGAAAATGTAGGTTTGTTTTATGGCCCATAATGTGTTCTGTCCTGGTCAGTATTCAATATGTGCTTAAACACAGTATACATTGTGCAGTTGTTGGATGTATTGCTGTATAAATGCCAATTAGGTAAAGTTGTTGATACTGTTTTTCAAATCGTTTATATCCTTACTGATTTTGGGGTCTATTTCTTTCAGCTACTGGGAGAGAAGTGTTAACATCTCCAACTTTAATTATGTGCTTGTTGATTTTCCCCTTCCAGTTTGGGCAATTTTTGCCTCATGTATTTTGAAGCTCTGTTATGAGATGCATACACATTTTTGATTATGTCTTCCTTATGAACTAACCCTCTTAATGTATGGAATTTCTTTCTTAGTATCTGGTAATGCTTTTTGTCTTTAAGTTCACTTTGAGGAATAAGCTGCTCTGCCTTTCTCATGATTAGTGTTTGCATGAAATTCCTTTTCCATTCTTTTTTCTAAGCTGTATTTAAAATATGTAGATTTGGCTTTTCCTTTTTCTATCCAGTCTCACAATTGCTGCCTTTAATTCAAGTGTTTAGTACATTTACATTCAGTGTAATTATTGGTATGTTTGGGTTTAAATCTACTGTCTTGTTATTTGTTTTCTAGTTGTACTATAAGGTTTTAAAAAAAATTTGTTTCCTTTTTTTTCTACCTATCTTCTTCTATATCAGTGGATTTTAGAAAGTATTTTATACCTTTCTCTTCTGTTGGCTTTGTTTTTAGTGGCTCTAAGGATTACATTATACATTATTCAATTATCACAGTCTACCATAAATTAAAATTATAAGAACCTTCCAACAGTAAATTATATTTACTCCCTCCCTTCCTTTGTGCCTTTGCTGTCATACATTTTACTTCTACATAGGTTATTATCCCCACAGTAAGTTATTATTGTTGTTTAAACCATCAATTACTTTTTAAAGAAATTAGAAAATATTAAAAATAGTCTTTTATATTTACTTACACATTTATCATGTCTGGCAGTCTTCCTTATGTAGATTTGAACTTCTATCTGGTTTCATTTTCTTTCAGCTTGAAAATCTTGTTTTAGTATTAATTGTAGGTCAAGTCTGCTGGTGAGAAATTTCTCTCAGCTTTTGTTTATCTGAAAATGTATTCATTATTTTGAAGGATAATTTATTTGGAAATAGAATCCTAGTTTGACAGATTTTTCTTTCTGCATTTTAAAGATGTTGTTCCATTGTTTTCTGGCTCGC
The DNA here is from genome assembly GCF_028023285.1 of Balaenoptera ricei. NCBI lineage: Eukaryota > Metazoa > Chordata > Mammalia > Artiodactyla > Balaenopteridae > Balaenoptera > Balaenoptera ricei. The sequence goes on along the minus strand of NC_082639.1, from coordinate 189,075,573 downwards.
CAAATTTTTGATGAGATCTCAGCAGAAATTTTTAATCATTATTCCTCTATATGATAATATGTCTTTTTTTCCCCTCTGGCTGCTTTTAAGGTTTTCTCTTTTTATTTTGGTTTTCAGAAATTTGATTATCATTAGCCTAGATTTACTTTTCTTTGCATTTATTCTGCCTGGGGCTTTGTTGAACTCCTTGGATATATATGTGTGTGTGTGTGTGTGTGTGTGTGTGTGTGTGTGTGTTCAGATTCAGAAAATTATTGACCATTATTTTTTTCAAACTGTTTTTCTGTTCACCCTCCTCTGCACTCTGTTTCTCCTGAGACTGCAATTCATGTATGTTAGGTGTTTCACTAATCACAGAAACTCTGCTTTATATTTCTTATTAGTTTTTTTATTATTAGTAGTATTTTTTCTCTCTGTGCTTTAGTTTGTATAGTTTCAATTATTCTGTATTCAGGTTCTCTAATCTTTTATTCTGTAATATCCAGTTGCTGTTAAGCCCGCAGGGTGAATTTTTTTGTTTCAAATAATGTATTTTTCAGTTCTAGATTTTTCCATATTTGGTTCTTTTTGTTAGTTTCTATTTTTCCACTTAAATTCTTTCTCTGTTCACTCATTCTAGCCTTTCCTTTAAATTCTTAGACATATATTTTTTTAAACAAACTATTTTTTTTAAAGTTCTTTTTTTTAAAATTATTTTTTACTTTTGGCCGCGTTGGGTCTTTGTTGCTGCGCGTGGACTTTCTCTAGTTGCAGTGAGTGGGGGCTCCTCTTCATTGTGGTGTGCGGGCTTCTCATTGCGGTGGCTTCTCTTGTTTTGGAGAACGGGCTCTAGGTGTGCGGGCTCAGTAGTTGTGGCACGCGGACTCAGTAGTTGTGGCTCGTGGGCTCTAGAGTGTGGGCTCAGTAGTTGTGTCACACGGGCTTAGTTGCTCTGCAGCATGTAGGTGCACGGGCTTCAGTAGTTGTGGCATGCAAGCTCAGTAGTTGTGGCTCATGGGCTCTAGATTGTGAGCTCAGTAGTTACGGCTCATGGGCTTAGTTGCTCCGCAGCATTTGGGATCTTCCCGGACCAGGGCTTGAAACCGTGTCCCCTGCATTGGCAGGCAGATTCTTAACCACTGCACCACCAGGGAAGTTCTCTTAGACATATTTTTAATAACTTGTATTATTTTCTCATTGCTGCTGTATTAAATTACCACCAACACAGTGACTTGAAGCATCACAGATTTATTATCTTACAGTTCTGGAGGTCAGAAATCTGAAATGAGTCTCACTAAGCTAAAATCAGGGTGTCAGCAGGGCTGTCTTTCTTTCTGGAGGCTCTAGGAGATAATCGGTTTTCTTGCATTTTTCAGGTTCTGGAGTCTGCCTGTGTTCCTTGGCTCATGGCCCCCTTTCATCTTCAAAGCTGGTGATGGCCAGTGAGTCTATCACACTGTGCCACTGACATAGACACTTATGCTTCCCGCTTTCATATTTAAGGATTCTTGTGGTTACATTGGGACCACCTAGATAATCTAGGATGCTCTTCCTATTTTAAGGTCAGCTGAGTAACAACCTTAATTCCATCTGCAACCTTAATTCCCCTTTGCCTTGTTACCTAACATATTGAGGTTCTAGAGATTAGGGTATAGACATCTTTAAGGGTCATCTGCCTTCCATATCACTCTCTTAAAATTCTTGTCTGCTAATTCTAATGTCTGGTTCATTTGGGGTTTTTTTCCTCCTGATCTGGTTATGGACTACATTTTATAGCATCTCTGCGTATCTGATAACTTTTAATTGTGTGTTGAACATTGTGGAGGTCATATCATTGACAGCTTAAAATTTGTTACCTTCTTTTAGTAAATGTTTTGTTTTTGTGTGCAGTCAGTTCTTTGATGGATGGATCAGGTTGGTTCTCTTAAGATTTCTTTTTTAATCTTTGGGTGGGTCTAGAATGTTTTACTCCCAAGGTATATCTCCAGAACTGTGCAAGGTCTGAGATCTTACCCTATTTCATGGATGCTGTCAGATGACAGGAGTTTCCCGGCTCAGAAACAAAGGACTTTATTGCTTATGGCACATCAGGCAGCATGTGCACCATCATGTTTCCCTTGCCCCTGCGTTACATGGGGGTGCTATGAATGGGCCTAGACGGGTGCCTGCAAATGCAGCTGCTTGCATTCTAGGGGAGGCGCCCTGAGGTCAGGGGACCCAGATTGTCTGTAATGAGCAGTCAGCGTGCCTGCCCTCTGCTCCTGGCGGGAGATTCTCTGTCTGCTTTAATTCCACTAGTATCACGTTAATAGTTTTGACCTGCTTTAATGATTACTTGCTTTATTAATAAAACATCCCGGAAAAGGTAGTCTGGAACGAAACCGAGTTAGCGGCTCTTCTCTCAAGAACTGAAGAAAGGTAAGAGCCCCGTGGCCTTGCTTCCCACCAGTGTAACCTTTCCGGGGTAGCGTCAGTGGCATTTCCCGGTGTTCAGTGTGGCATTGTCTGTGTGCTGTGTGACCTCTAGAATCCGTTCACCTGCCCACGGCCAGGTTTTGTAGACTGTCGCCCTGCACGTGTGCAGCCTAGTGTTTGGCTAAAGACTTGTTAATATGACCCTTATGCCTGTTTCTGGAGCTCCTTGACTTTGGTATCCTGTCGCCTCATACCTGCTTATCGGTCAGCTTGACCGCATCTAAAAACATTTTTTTCAGATACTTTGTGCAGTTTTATTTTATTTTACGTTGCTTATGGTGGGCTGGCTAGTTTTTACCTGTTACTGCCTCACGGCCAGAAGTGGAAGTCTCCTATCACTTTAATTGATTTATGCATTACGTATTATGTATTATGGCATCCAGACTATGAGACTGTTAAAGTCAGGGATCTTATCTTTCTTTTTATTCTTCGGACTGTTGTATAAATAGGTGCTCAATAAATGTCATGTTCCACAGAACACACAGTAGAGATGAGACTGAAGTACACGGTGTGTACTGAAGTACAGAAGTGCTGCCCCTTGGTATTATTGCTGTGATAGTGTTGAGAATGAGGATACTCTATGTCAGATTGTTTTATAGCTGTTTTCCTCTATGTAAACAGATGTCTAAAGTTGATAACAGAAAACTTTGTATGAGCTGATGCTGAGTTTTTTGAAAGAAAAAGAAATCCCTGGAGAAATTAGTAAAAATTAGAGTGCTGTGTTTGGACTTCTTTTTACTGAAACTTGAAATAGTGCCATTGTATTATAATTGATATTTCTCTGTATAATTTAAATTTGCATAGTAATTTACGGGTCAAAAAGGAATTTTACATACATTATCTTAAGTTAGTTTTGAGTTTCTCAACAGCTCTTTTGTGTTAGGCGCTTCAGCAGCTCTCCTCATTTTACTGATGAGGAAATTAAAGCTCAGTGAAGAGTAGTCACACTTAAGGTTCCAGAGCTATGAAGTGGGAGATCTGGGGCTGCCATGGGGTCTCCACATGAAGTTTAGTGGTCTCGTTGCACACCATATGTGTGGGCCACGTAAGCTTTATTTATTTTCTGTGTGTGCAGTTTATGTCCATCTTATGTATTCTGATTTCTATTTGGGATCATAGAACTTTAAATTCTTAATCTGGTGGGATTGTGTGGGCGCTAATGTTGTAAACTGTGTAATTGCTAAAATTTGAAACCACTCTTAAAGGTTTTTGTTAATAGTAAACACTTTATTAAAGGCATAAAAGTATGCTTTTGTGTTACCTCAGTCCATAAATATTTATGGTCCTATTTGTCAATTTGATAATTAGGTTCAAACTATTATGTGAAAAACTTAAGAATTGTTTGTTGACACATCCTCATATTAGGCTTATTTTACCGTAGGTATTAGTATTCTAACATTAGAATCTACTTAAATCATGTTACTAGTTTAAAACTGCTTTAATGATTATTTACATTATTAGTATGTATAAATAGGTATGACATCATTGTAATCACCCTGTGTGTATTTATTTGGATAATATATCCTTAGTTGCGTTGAGTTCAGATGTTGACAATTTGGAATGCATGCTTGAATTATATTGGTTACTGTACCTTAGGGTATTTCAGAAGTACCACTACTTTCATTGAGAGAATTATTTGGCATGAGATGTTAGTTTTCCTCCAGCCAGTGGTGTTTGTACTTGATTTGAGAGAGGCTAGCTCTATCAACATATAGGATAATGATTTACTTGCCTTATCCTTTTTCTTTGTAGCCTTTAGAAATTCCAGAAAACAGAGTCTCTTTGTTAGGAAGAAAATACAGTCTTTATATGAAAGCTTTGAATGCTTTTCTTATCAAAATACAGAAGGCTCTTTATCTTTTGATCCAGTGGATTTACTTATCAACATAGGTATCAGCTTTGCGTTTCACTCCTTCCCTCAGAATTATAGGGCAAATCTTTGGGGCTGGCCAGCAGCCGGTTTCTTTGGACATCATAACAGCAAATGAAAGTGACAAGTGTTTATCTGTTTTTGCAAAAGTGGTTTATAAATATTGTCTTTTCTTCAGCTTATCCTTCATTCCATTGCTATGCTGGACTTCGAACTGAAGATAACTCATTTCTAGTTCTACTTGAGCCTATAACTAGTTACATAACCTTGCATAAGTCATTTCCCCTTTCTTGGTTCAAATTGCTTTGGTTAAAGGGAAACTGTAACTATCCTAAAGCTTCTTGCAGTTCAAACATTCTGTTATTTTAAGGGTATTTGTGTTTTAGTTCTTCAACTAGATTATCAACTCAAGAAGGCAAGGATTTTATCTTACTTTTGGTACTTCGCGCAACATGTAGTATGGTACGTTGGATGTAATAATAGAAATTTGTTCACAGCCTCAATTCTCAAACCTCAACTTTACAAGAATCACTTTTCCCATACAGGGGTGTCCTGCTCATAGTTCTCTTTTTTCCATCCCTCTGTCTTTTCATATCATTCAAATAAAAACTAAAAACCTTCCAGGGACCTTCCATGGCCCTCTACAGTCTGATTTGAATCCCCTCTTTTTTGTGTTTTTAACCGTATCTTCTGTCATTCCTTTCTCTTGCTCCCTCAGCTGTAGCCAGACTGGCCTCCTTACCGTACCAGGAACACATCAAAAATGCTCCTTTGAAGCCTTTTGGTGTTTACTCTGTCGCCAGTGTTCTTCTCCAGGATATCTCCATGACTAATTCCTTTACCTTCTTCAACTGTTTGCTCATTTGCACTGAGACCCGCTTTGACCAACTTAATGAAAATTGCACACTTTTTTCCCTTGGCACTCATGGTCCAATTATGTGCCCAGCCCTGAATCAAACACTAGTTCACGGCTGTAGTGATTGTCTTTGCTGATATAAAATGAAATTTGATAGCCCCTGGAGTAATGAAGAGAAACCGTTTACAGTATCTTAGCACGTTACGCATTTTAATTTAGAAGTAAGGTTCTGATTTCCTAGAAGTTGGTAGAAGCATTTGTAGGCTCAATTATGTTCTATTGGGATGAACTCATGCTAGGAGTTGGGAGTAATGTTAACTTCCTGGGAACCACATGGTTCCCTGAATGGAAATCAGGGGCCTTTAGAAAAAGGTGTTATGGATTCAGTATGTTGTATATGTCCTCCTATTTCCACATATATACGACAGTAAGAGGTGCTCTTTCAGTCATGAAGTTGGTATTAAATTGGACATGCTATTTATCTGATAAATGCCATATTGGGGTGTGTGTGTGTGTACATATATACATATATATGTATGCATATTCTTCCTTGAGTTTCTGATATAAAATGAAATTTCATAGTACAGAACTCCTTAGGGTAATTGAATTATGAACAATATCTTAGCATATTACACATTCTCATTTACAAGTAAGGGTCTGATTTCTTAGAAATTTGTGGAAACATTTTGGAGACTCAGTTGTGTTCTATTAGAATGAATTTATGTGCCTATTTTCCATCTGTATATCTTTTTTGGTGAAAAGTCTATTCACATCTTTTCTTTATAGTTTTTAAAATTGGGTGGTTTTTTTTTATTGCTAAGTTTTTAAGGAATACACACACACACACACACACACACACACACACACACAGAGGACTTCTTCGTTGGATTTGCAAAATTTTTCTTCCAGTCTGTGTCTTGTCTTTTCATTCTCTTAATTGAACAGTGTCTCCCAGAGAGGAGTTCTTAGTTTTGGTCAAGTTCAGTTTATTAGTTTTTATTTTCACTTAGTTCAATATATATCTAGTTTTCCTTTTGATTTCTTCTTTGACTCATGGGGTATTTAGAAGTGTAGTACTTAGGGTCCCATTATTTGGGGATTTTCCAACCATCTTTCCATTATATTTTAGTATTGTAATGCCAGAGAATATATGTGTGTTTGATCTGAATCCTTTTAAATCTATTGAGACTTGCTATATGACCCAGAATATGGTCTTTCCTCTTAAGTATCCTGTATGCATTTAGGTTTTTGTTTTAGGACACAGTTAAATTATTTGAAAACAGTTTGAGGGCTTCCCTGGTGGCGCAGTGGTTAAGAATCCGCCTGCCGATGCAGGGGACATGGGTTCGAGCCCTGTCCCAGGAAGATCCCACATGCCGCAGAGCAGCGAAGCCTGTGCGCCACAACTACTGAGCCTGCGCTCTAGAGCCCGCGTGCCACAACTACTGAGCCCACGTGCCACAACTACTGAGCCCACGTGCCACAACTACTGAGCCCACGTGCCACAACTACTGAAGCCCGTGTGCCTAGAGCCCGTGCTCCGCAACAAGAGAAGCCACTGCAATGAGAAGCCCGCGCACCGCAACGAAGACCCAACGCAGCCAAAAAATAAAAAATTTAAAAAAAATTAAAAAATAGAAAACAGTTTGTTTGAGGCTTGCTTTGAGGCTTTGTCAGGTGAGACCTTCAGTCTAGTGCTGAACTTGTTCTGCTTTCAAAGCAGTACTACCCTCTGGGGACTGGACCCCATACCCTGTTGATTATTAGGTTTTCCCCCACTCTGGTGATGTGAACATCAGCTGCTCCTGGTCCTGGGGTTTTTCATTCTGCTTCCTTTGGGTGGTCCTTTCCCCAGCCTGAGGTAGTTTCCTCGTATGTGTATGTACCCACCGATCAGACTCGACTGAAGAGGTGGGCAGGACAGGGCGTTGGGGCGGTGGTGAGCCCTTGCGGATCTCCAGAGCTCGTTCCTGTGCAGCTTTCTCTTCCCCATGCTCTTCTCTGGGCACACTAGCTGCCTCAGCCTCCCAAGCCCACCTCCTCATCTCAGGAAGACCACAGGGTTCTATCCTGCTTGTGCTGCAGGCTGGAAGCTCTCCAGACAGTAAGCGGGGTCAGCTGCAAGGTTTGCCTTCTTTGTGTTCTCTGTCAGGGATCACTGTCCTGTGCAGACTGATGTCTGAAACATTAGTTTAGGGTCGGGGGTCAGTCTAGTCCTTGTTCCTTTCTCTTGGCTGGAAGCAGATGTCCTGTTTATAGATCGTAGAAGTGCTGCTTTAACACTCCGTACCTTGGGTTAGAGGAAAAGAGATGGCAACTAGATATATGGGATAAATACTTTTTAGAAATATAGTTCATGGTAGTTCTGAGGATCTTCTGTCATCTTTCTGCCAAGAAAGTGATTCTGCGTCAGCACCTCCCACTTTGTGTATTTCTCACTTCACAATTGGAATTCTTCTATGAGAGAGAACCAGGCCCAGATTAGGGCCTGTGTTTGGCTCATTCAACTCTGGCCTGGGGTCAGATTTACCAAGTATGGATGTGGCTTTCTGTACCCCACCTAGGGTCTAGGCTGCAGCTCCCAGGAAACAGGGAACTGTGACCTGGGCTCTCACTCCCTTTGTGGATTTAATATTGCTGTTTTTGGTTTTGGAAGGAAAAGATTTATAAGTCCAAATGAGAAAAATAGCACCTTAAATTCAAAACTCAGCATCACTTCAAAATAATTTGTCATGAAAGCTCCTTCTCCAGTTGTAATTATATTAAATTCTCCTCTTTGTCCTAAACAGTGGGTACTCATGCTTGCTTATCCATACGGGGTTAGAGAAAAAGAGGAAACGTAATAAACAGGCATCAGAGAAATTAATAGTGTAAAAGCCGTTGAAGAGGAATGTAAGTAGAGAAGGTAAATCGTAGGAAATCAGGCAAGTAAAGAGGTCCTGCTGGAAGAGAAGGAGCTGGATTAGGTGCTTTCCAGTAAGTATCTGTACATCATCGCTTTCCTTTCTAATGCTGTTTCAGCATTATACTGGGAATTTTGCCATTAGAATAAGTGATGCCTTATTTATTTCTTTAAAGGCTAGTTAATTGGAAAACAGTTCTGTCTAGACTAAAGGGAGATGTGTGAATGAAGGAAGGAAGCCAAGCCTTTTTTTTTTTTAAAGCTAAATTCTAAATACTTATTTTGAAATTTACCAAATTTTACATAATTGGAATCTAGAGGCTTTGCATCCTTTACTAAATTAGATTCTTATTATCTTGTGCATGTCTTTCTTGTCTAGCTAAGGAAAGGCCTAAAAACTAGTAAGGATAATGGCCGTACTGTCATTGAAATGATTAAGTAGAATTGCCTATAATACTTGGTAGTAGATAGAGGCAAATGAGTCTGACAAGAGAATGCAGACATCTCCTTATCCTGAGGGGCCTCTGGAGTTCTGTCATGTGTCCAGGTGGAATGCTGCTAGGTGGGTGTCCACAGCTTTTTTAGACCTGCTATTCAATGTTTGTCAGTATGTTTTGGAGCTATTGATTGTTTGCTTGACAGATTGATAAATCAGGTTCCTGGGGTACATTTTAGATTGTTTTTACGGGAGGAAAGAGATAGAAGTGGGACCTGCATTTTTGAAAAAGTTTCCCAGGTGACTGTTATGCATATGGAGGTTCTAAGTCATTGTCCAAAGGAGGAGGGCTGTGGTGGTGCATAGGTGCAGCTGCTCGGGCGGAGGGCAGAGGCCAAGGTCTCATCCCCCTGCTCCGCGGGTGCGCTGCCGGTCGCTGGCTGCAGGGGCTGGGCAGTGTCTCCCCTAGGGTGCTACGTGTGCGGTAGGAACAGCAGATCTGGTTGGGGACGGGTGCCGACGGGCTGAGAGTGGGCAATGGCTGAGAGTGGGCAATGGGTGCGGGCGGGCTGAGAGTGGGCAATGGTACTTGAACAAGAAAGACTAGGGGGGATTGGGGCTCATAACAGGCCTTTGACCGTGTAATCAGGCAGTCGGGTGACTTTCAAGAGGGGTGGCAACGGATTTTTGATGTCTTGCATAAACGCTAGTATTGAGAGATCTCATTTATGAAATAAGTCTCAAAGAGACATTCAGAAAAACAGAGGCTTGGGTGTGTACACAGAAGTTAACAAAAAAGAGGAAGCCGTTTTCAGAATGAGTGGTACAACAAAAGGAAGGAAAGCAGTCAGAAGCGAAGGTCATGAGAGCAGGAGAGTTGAAGCTAGCGCGTAGCCGGTCCACACAGTGGGCGTGGAGCACTGGCGTGTGCGTCAGATGTATCGCTCATCATCATTCATCATCTCAGGGATCGTCTCTGTGACAGATAGAATTTATCCCTTTAACTTAAAATATAAGAATTCGGGAAACCATTTATCTCCTTGGGTCGCAAAATGGGTGGATTAGATTAGATATTATCTTTGGTTCCCTCTTAGTGTCTTTACTATTCAGATTCAATAAAAGTTCTCATCTCTTGCTGCTGAGCTCTAGCAAGAGGGTTGTTTTACAGTTTTTCCAACCTGCGTTTTCTAATAATATCTCAAAATTGGTAGAAGTCTAAATACCCATTGTAAATGGAATGTTCTATGGCTCACACAAAAGTGAGCATGAACCGTTGAGCAGAACTCCAGATCACTCACCCAGAAAAGGAAATGTGCTCATGAACCCATGAGAAATAGCCTCAGAGTGATGATTTTTTAAAAAATGTAACGGATGGAGATAATGCTCAGCCTGAATTTTTTTCATTTCAATTTTATCTTCCTGCCAAAAGCCAGGGTATTTTATAAAACCCTTCTTATGGAGCTGGGTAGCCTTCTGCAGCAAAGAAGACCCTTGAAGCAGGTGTGTTATGCAGAGGACATAGTAAAATAGAGCTCCTCTCCCTCCAGCATTTGGAAGGATGCACTTGATACTGTAATCAAGGAGAAACAAATTCAGGACCCAGACCTGTAGGAACAATGTAAGATTCTACACCTTGAATTTTGAACTTTGAGCAAGTACAGAAAAGAAAGAAGAATTTTCCTTACTTATCATGTCAGCTTTGGTATAAAGAAGTGACTTGTCTATTTGGAATCAATATAGATTTTTATGCTGTTCAAAAAAGAGCCATTGTACCTATTTTATTTTGCCCATTTTGTTTCCCGTTAAAAGAACTGTCCCTTTTCTTATTGAGACCAGTTTGTTTGTTCGTTCGTTCATTCATTCATTCAACAAACATTAATTGATGGCATACTTTGTTCTAAATGCAGTACCAGGTACTAGGGATATGAGTTTTTGAATCAAAGTTATGCTAGATGCCAAATTAAACTTTGCATCTCTTATTTTTTTTTTGGTCCTTTTTTCCTCCTATGAGTTCTGGCATAATCCCTAAAGCTGTTCTCCGTATCAGTTATTCCTCTTTCAAAACTGTCTGTTTTTTGTTAGTGCTCTATTTTAAAGAGTAAAGGCCAACCTGATGTTTTTTTGCTTTGTTTTTATTTTTTTATTTTTTTTTAAAGACCTCAAAATGTAGAGGCTTAAGTAACAAGTCTAGAAGCAGGTGGTCTGGCTGGAGGACGCTGTTGTGTGAAGTTATTCAGGGATTCATGTCCCGCTATTTCCTAGACTGTTGTTCTCATCTGCAGAGTCAAAGCTGGGTCACTGCTGTGTCCAAGTTCAAGCCCACAGGATGGGCAAGAGAGATAGTTCCAGCAAGTTCAAGCCCACAGGATGAGCAAGAGAAATAGTTCCAGCAAGACATTTCTTCTATGGCACGGCAGGGAGAAATTTGATACATCACTTTCCTTGGTAAAAACTTAGTACACAGTGATCCTTGGCTATAAGGGAGGTGGGAAAATGTAGTCTCCAGCTTTACGGTCAGGAGGCGACGAAGGGGGAGAGGAGTTAAGGGGGTCAACTAGCAGTCGGCTGTTTGTGCCCGTATCCAATTGGCATTATTTGTGATTTCAGGAGCTCACCCCAGTCCAAGGAGCTTGTGAGGAAAAAACAACACATTATAGGCCCAAACCTGTTTTCTGTTCTTCCTCTTGTCCTTCATCCCTCACCTCCAGTGCAAACACATCTAATTTCCAAACATAAGCTGCCGTGTGTGTCACTGGGTTTAACGAAATACCAGGGAAAGAGTGGTGGGAATGATGTCACTCTTTTTACTGATTACACGGATACTAGCTCAGCTGGCCATTATAGTGGAAAAGCATTTAAAACTACGAACAAGCTTTATAGAAGTGCCAAATATTAGCTCTAATATATATATATATATTTATTCTTTCTTACGATAAAAACCTTGGCTGGTCACCATCGTGTCACTGCATTGTTTTTTTGTGACCTCTGGTTTTTCCTTTCCCCATCTTTCTCTTCTCCCTCTATCCTTCATTTATTTACAGAAGGCTTTATTTTTAACATTATGCTTTCTTTAATTTTGAAAAGCTGGAATGTTAATGTATTTAATCCTAAACCTGGTCAAAATTAAATTTTTAACAGAAGTACGGAGTGAATTTCTTATTTAGGATTTTCAGTTTGATTTTATGTTGGAGGAAGTGACTATGAGGTATAGAAATACTTCTGAATGAAAAGGTTTTGTTGCAAAGTATTCTTCTTTACCAAGTTAAGATACTCTATAAATTAACTTTTATATTTTAATAGTAGTCTCATACTGATATATAAATATATCTATTGTATGTATGAGTACATATATGCATATTTATTGATGAAAATTTGGAAAATAAAAAATGCATATATCAGAAAATATAAATCACTTATAATGCCATATTCTAGAAATTACCATTGTTAACATTTTTAGGTGTTTCCCTTGTGTCTTTAATATATATGATGTTGATTTTTAAGAGTCATGGTCAATTGTTTGTCTTTTGTCTTCATTTTACTGTGGCATAATTCATAAATAAAAAAGATATTTAATGGTAGACATGATAGACCCATTCAATCTTGAGTTTTGTATTTTTCTGTTTTATCAAATGTTGTCCTTTTTAATTTTGTTAAATTGTTGTGCATTTTTTCCTGCAGCAGTCAGAATAAAATATTTAACATTTCCTGCCAGTCATTGCCTATGTGCTTAAGCTCTAGAGTCTTCAATTTAAATGTTTTCCTTTGCCAAACTTAGATTTTTATGTAACTTTTAAAAGAGTGAGTACATACCCCTCCAAGCCAGACATCTGTTGTGTATAAGCATTGATTCCCCGCACACCCCTCCCCCCGCCCCCCTAGGATAAATGTATTCCTTTTGTTAAGCTTGTTGGTCATAACCTCTTGAAATTGTCAGGCTAATCAGCATCATAGATTGAAAAAGAATCACATTTTATTTCTCCTAAAATTTGGGAAATCAACTTTATATTGCTGTATGGACTATGTAAGAGAAATGACTTATTCCTGAATCCTGAATACTTTATACAGTGGTTGCACGCCTCTCATTAATCGCTCTCCATTTGTAGTCTTTCGAACTATTCTGACTATTTTGTAGTTTCTTCTATTTTTTAAATTATTAATGTAGTATGTTATTAACAATTTTGAAAAAAAGTAAAAAGATTATTCTTTTCATACCAGCCACATAAAAATATTCATTTTTGTGCATTCCCTTTCAGATTTCAATGTGAGCTTACTTAATGTGGTTGTAATTGTATAGAATAGAGTTTTTTTTTTTTTTTTTTTTTTTTTTTTTTTTTATAAATTTATTTATTTATTTTTGGCTGTGTTGGGTCTCCGTTTCTGTGCGAGGGCCTTCTCTAGTTGCGGCGAGCGGGGGCCAGTCTTCATCGCGGTGCGCGGGCCTCTTACTATCGTGGCCTTTCTTGTTGCGGAGCACAGGCTCCAGACGCGCAGGCTCAGTAGTTGCGGCACACGGGCTTAGTCGCTCCGCGGCACGTGGGATCTTCCCAGACCAGGGCTCGAACCCATGTCCCCTGCATTGGCAGGCAGACTCTCAACCACTGCACCACCAGGGAAGCCCTAGAATAGAGTTTTTACTTAATAATTTTCAATATTGGTTGCTGCCATGGATGTGAATTACAAGATTATGTATATTTAAAAAGCTGCTCTCCTCCCTACAGCCATTGTAAATATTCATGAATCACCCGTAACTTAACATGCTTGAGAGAATTCTTTTGTTGCCGTGATATGACCAAATATAAATTTGTCTGAGGTATTTAATACTAACAGGTTTAAAAACACTTACAAATAGTTTTCATAAGTATGGTTTGGCTCATGTACCATTGTACTTCCCATTTCTAAATTTTAATCAAACACATGCTTTGTGGTTTACGATTTCTCCTTTGTTCAACATGAAAAAACTTGTAAAATAAATAAATATTATGACATGTGAAAAGATATGTTTTCTTTTGACTTGTGCATTTTGACCAGCTCCTTCAGTGATAAATGCAGTAGTAAAATTTTTAATGAGAAATAGCTAATGTAAAAATTGCAAAAAAAAATAATCTGTTGCAGTTTTTTGAATGTATCCTTTAGTGAGGCAGATTTTGAAGTGCAAGAGACTAGAATGTCATAAATAGTCCTGTGTATTATTTTAAGAGCGTGCATGGAGGAGGAAGGCGCGCATGTCTGTCAGTAAAATACAGTTACTGACCCATGTGCGAATTGGTGACTGAGATTGTTCAAGCCTTGAGCTTTAAAAGTTTTCCTCTTATCTTTACGTTGAACAATGGAAAGTTTTACCGTATGGTCAAATAACATCTTCATCAGGTTCTCAACAGGGTACCTTAGTTAATTTTCAGCTGAGTGCCTGACAGGATTTTCTCTCGGGCGAGCTGGTTGGACGGGAGTCTAGACGCAGAGGCCGGGGCCGTGGAGGGGCCTCACGATATTGTCATCGTCCAGGTCGAGTGGGAGCAGCTTCCTCTGATGTGGGGACTCCATGCCCGAACCCCGGAGACAAAGACGTGGCCTTTGTTCTCCAGAAGAGGGGCTAATCCGCTTGCTGCCCACTGGGAGGAACCCTTTGTGAGGGAGAGAAAAAAAACTTCCCGGGAAGGTGAGGGGTGAGCAGTTTAACCTCTGACCGCAGAATAAGGAGCCAGTAAGGGGGAAGAAGTGTTGGGAAGGGGTGAGGTAGAAGAACAGGAGGACCGTTCGCTGGGGTCTCTGCTGTGTTTACAAAAACAGGTCCAGCGGAAGGATGACTGTCAGACACGGATCCCTGGGTTCTCGTCAGGCAGGCATTTGTCCAAAACTGTCTTTTGACTTAATAGTCTTAAATGTAGGTGTTTAATATCTTTATTTGAAGATTGAATCTTGCGGACCACAATATAAATGCAGGAAACAGTAGAACTGTAATATTTTTCTTTTGCTCGCTCTCTCTATTTTAAGAAGTGCCATTAACAGACTTTTGCCAAGTTCTGAATGTTTATTTCCTTGCCGTACGAGGATAAGAGCCTGTTCCTCCTTTTTTCTTGATTCTTTTCCCCCTCAGTTTCTTTATTTGATATGACTCTGCATCTTTACAGCAGAGAGAAGCAGGACTGTGCACATCTCTGTACATTTTAAGACTCCCTTCCATTTGATCTGTGGCATTTTCGTAGCTACTGTGTCAATTCCAGGTCTTTGGGAGGTCAGGGTTATTATACAACTCCAGGCAGGAGCTAGTTGCAGCCCTAGTGTAAAGAAGCCTCTGGGTTTGTCTCCCAGTATTATCAATACTGGGAATTTAGTTATAATCCAATTAGAACGGATGGAAATTAGGTTGTTAGTTAATCACTGGGTCACCTGCCCTCTCAGCTCAACCAGTATGGACTGTTTGCTTCTCCTTCTCTCAATCGGGTCTGACAATCCTGGGTGATAATTGAGGTCTTGTGCATTTGGGCCCCTTGCTTGGCCGTGCTGATGTATGTAACTTTTTCCTGAAAAAAAAACAATGTCAATACGGGGTAAACAGCCGCTTGCATCGTGTTGTGTGGGACATGCTCTCAAGCTCAGTCGGCCAGAGGTCATGGTTTCACTGAGTTAATATTCCCTCTGTTGTTCGGATTTCCTTTGGTAACAATAGATGCTTCTCCCTGCAGTCGCCCAGTTTCACCCTGAAGAAAATGGGAAAAGAGGGAGGGTTTGAAGAAGAGAGGGGGAGAGAGAGCACGCTGGCCGGGCAGTGATGGTGAGGGACAGGAGCAGAGAGAGCCTAGAAGGTGGAGGTGCCGGGAGAGTCGGGGGAAGGAGGCGGGGCTGGGGGCGACGTCCGAAACGCACAAGTTAGGGAGGTGGGTTTATGTGAAGAGAAAGAAATAGCTCTAGTGACCTACTGCCTAGGCTGATGCGTTATCTTCATTCACCACGGCCACACCTGTGTCTCAGTGTTTTCCCCTCTCGCCTTATAGTAATGAGTGCTAGTGATTTCTAACAGTGAGCAGAAGCTTCTCACGTGTCAGGTGCTTTTATAAGCTACGCGTGTGTGTGTATGTATATAATCTCCACTCATCCTAACAACATGCCACAAGGAGGTACTAGTGATAATTCACCGCTTTACCACGGGGGAAACTGAGGCCCAGCCTGAAGTGTCTTGAGAAAGATCACACGTAGCTCATGGGTGACAGTGAGCAGCCTGTCTGCCTGAAGTCTGACTTTGGAACTTAGCCACCTGGCCTCCTAACACTATGCTATGCTTCTTTAAAAATTCACAGAAGGTATAATTATATACTGCCTAAAGTTTTGAGCTTCAAACGACAGTCCCCCAACTTTTTTAAAAAATTGTTTTACTTTCTTAGTACTTCCTGTAGAATAACCTAAACAGGAGTCAATTGCTCACCTTTTAAGAGGAGAACCTGGTGTTGAAATACACAAATATACTTTTGATCTGTATATCGTGAATTTCAAGTTCATTTTTTTTCTTTCATTTTGTCTTTTCTTCCTAGTATAGTTTCTCAGTGAATTATTTTTCTAAATGTGTAATTCTGTTTGTTGTTCCAAATGACATAGTTCTCTTTCTTATTCCTCTATTAATCTGCTTTGATTCTTTGGCCGTCTGGTTTTGTCATTTCTTCCGAGCTGTGATGTGAATACTCCTGGACAGTTACGAGAATAAAGTAGCACCCGCTGTTCCTCGGACTCTCTGGGAGCCATTGTCCTTTATGTTGGATCATGGAGTTGTCATATGATGATATCAACATTTATGAGTTCTAGTAAGCTGCTTTTGAGAGTGATAAGCTCTCTTCTACTTTGAGATTGTATTTTCTTTGGATAGTGTGCCTGTAAAATCGAGACATCTCAAAAACGTTAAATTTCTGTAATGTGTATATATGTACCAAGTATGATTAAACAACCTGTATCTGACTTTTTTTTTTTTTTTAAAGTGTGGTTCTTAAGTCCAAGGAAACTGGTTTGTTAATACTATCCATTTTCATTTTATCTTAAAATGTTACCTTAGAATCAGCAAACTGGAGGTGTTCTCCTGCACTGAGTGTGAACTTAGATACACAGGAACCATCTTGATTCTAAAAGACACCAGAACAGATTAAAAAAAATTTCAAATTAGTGGTTTACTTTGAACATATGATCAGCCTTAAAGAATTATTTTCCATTTCTAATTTAAATCCTCGTACCATAGTAAAGAGGTCAAAAAATAATGGCCCCCTGAAACACATTATTTGGCTCACACAGTGTTTATGAAATGTTCGATTGTTTTCCCCAATTTAAAAATTAGGTAACTTTTTTTCCTTGAAAATTCTGACTTCTCTTGAAAAATCAAGAGTATCTGTCAGCGCCGGGCGCACGCTCCACGTGGCTGGAGCTGAGTGGTGGCTGCCTTCTGAGGAGGGGCTTGGGAGTCTGCCCTTCACCTGTGTCTCCCCCCAGCAGCCCCCAATTCCCTGCTCACTCAGTTCCATCCCCTGTGTATCCCCTGGAGGCACTTAACCTTGAAACATCATCATTCCTTTTCTGCCTAGAAAGAGGGAATATATTTGTGAAATGAATAAATACTTATACCTTGACTTTTCTCAGATTTTTAAGAAAATTTTATTTTTATTTTATTTATTTTTTGCTCTATGCCACATTTAAACATTGTTTGGCACAGATGCTTGATTCATTATATTACTTTTCAGTCAAGGTTAATCAGACTTACGTTAGAGTAGGCTGGCTGCTTCTCAAAATTAAGCAAATTAAAATAAGGGAAATTCACGAAATTTACTCTGGAGAAATTGATATGATAGGGAAGAATTTTGTATGCATTATATATGTTCATTGAATGGAGAGAATGAAGGATTCAATAAAAACCTGAAAAAGCCCTTTAGGCAGTATACATCAAGAATATGAAATATGATTTCTGCCTTCAGGAGCTTTATTTAAATGAGGAGACACAAATAACATAGTGAAGTCGTAGCGTAAGGCAGTGTATTTCAGAAGAACTGGCTCAGATGGTGTGCGTGGCCCGGGGGGCGGGCCAGTCTGCGTGCTTGCAGTGTTTCGGGAAGGCCTCGGAGCCTAGGTCCAGAGCAGTGCGTAGAAACTTTGGAACGATGGAGAAAAGGATATCAAGGCAGGGGTTGTAGCATGAGTCAATGCTTGGAATTGGGGATAAACTTTATTTATATGAAGGACAGGAGGGCTGCAATGAGCAGAAAACTTGAATTGGAGTGTGGTGGGAAATACACTTGAGATGACTTAAGTAATCGGGTGCAAAATGCAGAATTTTGCTACACTGACTAGTCTCAATGCATGGAGTTAGTTATTGTGTTAAAACTGAATATTTTATCTGAGGCACAAAATACCTACGAAGTTTGAAGAGCTGAGTTTTCTTAGCCTCAGCAGCGGGAAGCCACTGAACATTTTTCTGTGAAGGGAGACATAACAAGAACACTTTTTTAAGAAGACGAATTTCGTGGCAGAGGATTGAGAAGAGCCGGGGGCGGGAAGACTTAGGTAATAAGGATGTAGAACAGGATGAATGTGGAAGAGGAGGCACGGACGAGAGCTACATTTCAGAGCAAGAACTGACACGATTAGGAAGTTGATTGGATGTAGGGGATGGAGGAGGCATATTAAGGCTGATTCTGAGCTTTTTGAAGAAGCTTTGGTGCCTGGGTTCTATTAGTAGAGATGGATAGGATTCCGTTTTAGATACCAGTGTAAGGTGTTGGTATAATGAAATCCTTGGAAAAATCGGGCACGAGATACAGAACTTCGCTTTATTGATGCTTGTGAGCGACTCTGTACAGCACTTATGTTTTATATATGGCATTATATGTTCTACTTTTGAGTCCAGTGTCTGAAACAATATTTGAAACTTGAAGAAGACTGCAAACTTTTAAAAGTCTTGAGAAAAAATTTCTTTACAGAAAGATTGAGGCAGTCATCGTCAGCCCAAGCTGCACCTTAGAATAACCTGGGTAGTTTTAAAAACTTGCAGACATCTCCTATGGTCTGGGATGTGGCCAAGAGGCGGGGGTGTGTGTGTCAGTTTTTTTTTGTTTGTTTGTTTTGGTTGATGTTTCTTAGGTAATTTCTAATGAGCAGAAAGGGTTGAGAACCACTACCTTTACATAGTGGAAATACTTGGTGATGGGAAATAGAGTTTTAGTAACCGTTTTTGAGTTTTTTTTTTTTTTTAATTATATGTGGGTATGATCCATTCCCCCTCCCCCCCCCCCCCCCCCCCCGCCAGTTTTTTCAGGAAGAGAAAAAAAGATGTAAATTTCCAACCATTAGGTTTATTTGACACTTCGGGAGGGAGGCTGGGAGATTTGGAGCCGACCCTGTGTGTGGGCAGAATACGAACAAGTACATCTGTTTAGTGGAGCAAAAAGGAGCCTGACCTTCAGGGAGAAGACAGTCCCCTTAAGACCCCTCCAGCCCCGTGATCTACAATGCGTGATTATCTCCATCTGTGATAAGTAACCACATCTTCTGCACACGTTCTCTGTCATCTCACGTGACAAGTTATTCTTGTGAATTTGTGTTTGCTCCTGCAGCCTACTTAGAAGTAGAATCCAGCCCAGTTGGCCCCCAAACTAGATCACTGTTTTCTACTTGAAATACTCGGCAAAGTCTTCTAAATGTATCCTCAATAACTTGATAATTATATGTTCCAAGGAAAAGGGTGAAAATTACCCTAGGGCTTAATTATTTGCAAGCAAGTTCAGACTAATAGCTTTCTGCCCCTTCCACAAAATGTTTCTTGTTGCCAATATCAGTATTATATTTACCAATCACAGTATTGGCCTCGGAGGTTAATGATATATGCCCATTATTAGTTCAAAGAAATTCTCGCTACCAACAGGGAAGACTTTAGAACTAAAACAGCATAATTCAGTTAGGAACAGAGTGAAATGTCTATTCACATATCTCTTCCTTTCATTTGTTCTTTTATAGTATATCGAGAAAGACCTAAAAGTTCCTCTCTTGTAATTGAGAACTGAGCTATAATATCTAGGTTATGCACACTCTGCTTATCGTTAACGCTTCTCGTTAACAAGGTTCGTAATCTTTACCGTGGACGTTTTACAGGTGTTGTCCCAGTGCCCGTAGGCCTCTCTAGCTTGAGGGTACGGGTGGCGTCACATTGATATTTAGACTCAGACGTTGACTGCTTGATAACCCCTAGCTGAGTACCCTCCAGGTCTCTGTCCCGTCTTGAAGTGTTCCCTCTTCTTTAGGATTTCTGTGGACCCCCTCAGAGGTGCCTCACAGGTGCTGAGGAGTTGCTTGTCGACCTCACCTGCCCTGCTTCCTACCTTTGCTCTCGACGCCTCACTGCCGTCATTTCTGTAGACTTGGGAGCGCTCCCGCTAGGAAGCTGCTCGTGCTGCTGGTCGGTGCCGGCGGCGATGACCCCTGCTCTCACCGGGGCTGCTGGGCTCACTTGCTGCTCCTGGTTCCTGGACCGCCACGCCCCCTCGCGATGATGTCAATCACAGCTCGTTGCATTTTCAGTGTCACCTCACAGCCTGGGTCGCAGTTCTGCAAAGTGGGCGAGGAGGCGGCCCCTAATCATCTCTGTTAAAGGAGTTCTGCAGAGCTCCTTTCGATTTTATGAAACACTCTTCTCTTCTCCCCAAAGTACTCACCTGCCACTGGGTCAGGTCAGATGCATAAAATGTCTACTGTAATCTGTTGGGAGACTTTCCCTTTGATTCTTAGGCCCTACTGCGTTCTGTCTCAGGAGGGTGGATCATCTCGTAAGTTTTATCTGCCCCCTCCCCTTCTGTTTTACCACAAATTGTCCGTAAATGTCTGAGTCCCAGTCCCAGAGGTTAATGACATATGCCCATTATTAGTAATATATATTAGTAATATATTAGTAATATAATAAGTTCTTTTCTCAGGAGGTTCATTTTATGTTCTCGGGATTATTGCAGTAGTCTGGCAACTGGCTCTATTATTTTGTCGTCTTTCGTTTTGTACTCAAGGCAGCAGCCAGGTGATCCTGTTAAATACGTCAGAGCTTGTCACTTCTCTACTCAAACTCTTGTGTGTCCCTTTCTCAGAGTGCAAGCCGAGTTCCTTTTGATGACTTATAGGGCCCTCCTGTTCTGCTGGCTCCTCCTTATCTCTCTGACCTCATCTTGCCTCCTTGTTTTCATTTAACACTGTGTTTCAGAGATTTTTTTTCCTGTGAACAAATATGTTTTTCAAGGCTTTAGTCTTTTTCAAGGCCATATAGTATTTCATAGAATAATAATGCTATAACTGTTTCCATACTAATGGACCTGTACATTATTTCCAGGAGTTTGTTAGTTGCAAACAATGATTCAATAAATATTGATATGCCTATATATCTGGGTACATGAAATATATTATTTCTTGCATTTCATACTTTTCTTTTGGAGAATTAACCTTTTTCCTGATGATGCTACAATCTTTAGAAGTTCTTTAGCAAGTGTCCAGTTTTATCTTTCTAAAAATATCTTTATTTTACCCACATTCCTGTTTATACAGTTCTCAGAGGACAAGCATACTTTTTCAGAAGTTTCAGATATATTATTCCACTGTCTTCTGGATTCCATTGCTGTTTTTGGGAAGTCTGCTGTAGGTGTAAATATGTATATATATATATATATATATATATATATTTAGAGATTTAGAGTTTACCTCTTTTCCTCTAGGATGCTTTTAAAGATGTGTATGTCTTTTTGTACTCAGTAACTTCATTATAATGTCTCTGGATGTGTCTTTCTTGAGATGTTGCTTGGGTTTGTTGTGATGTCTAATTCCGAAGATTTATGTCTTTCACTGCTTTTGGAAAACTCAGTCATTATTTCTTCTAATGTTATCTCCATCCTTCCCTTGTTTTGTACACCCCATTCTCTTAGATCTGATCTTTTAGAACTTGAAATAGACTTATATTATCATTCTAGTCTCCATTTTTCTTGACCTTCTTTATATTTCTCATTTTGGAGGGTTTCTCTGTGCCTCATTCTGTTTAATATCTTTTGTGTCTGATTCATTTCACTATTTCCCTCTTCACTTGTATATGATCTGTTTATTTCTTCTAGTGGGCTTTTAATTTCATAGATTATATATTTTTTCATTTCTTAAAGTTTTGGTTGTTTTCAAAATTTGCCTTTTTTTTTTTTTTTTACAAAAAAAGAATCTCATTGCTCATGTTTTGAATCCTTATTTCTTTAACTATTAAAAAAATCCTTATTATATATGCTGTTTCGGATAATTGTAATATCTTAAGCCTTTGAGGGGGAGGGGTTCTAATTCTGTTGTTTCTGATGGCTTATAGATTTTCTGTAGTAAATTTGAATTGCGAACCCATCTTTGGCAAGACTTGGGCTGAGTGTTTCTCCTAGAGGCAAACATGCTTGCCTCTGTCATATGCCTGAGAATGCCATGTTTCTGGGGTCACAGAATCCGTTCTCAGGCTCTGGCAATACAAAGATAAATAGGATAAGGAGTTATGGCATTTACAGTAAGTCTCTTAGTGAATTTATGTGTTTGAGCTTTAAACTACATTTCTTTTACCTTTAATTTGATTCTAGCTTGAAAGTATTTTGAAAAAACTGAGATGCATCGTTTTATTTGGTTCTTTAATATTTTGTTTTATAGTTTTATTTTTCATTTTAAAATTAGTTTTTAAATGTTTTTAGTGGTTATACTTCATAAAGCTCACACAGAGTTTGATTTTAGTAAGCTTTGAGTCATTTAAATAGTATACTCTACTTATTAACTTTGGCTTATTCCCAAGTGATTGAAACTTGTGTTATATCCAAGAGTGCCAGGAGTCAACTGTATTTCAAACTATATATCAAACAAGAAAAGCTTTGACCCAGTTTGCCCTTGTGCTTGAAATTATTTCTTGGTGTAATATGAAAATTATTTTAAATGTTGTAAGTAAAACAACTGCTTTATGAGGCTCAATTAATTTTACATTTCTGAGTTTTCATGTCAGTGCTATTTCTTGAAAATCTATTCTAATTCAGAGTTAAATATAGTGAGTACTGAGAACATAAACATGTCTTCTTTTTACTTAATCATGTACTCGTAGAAAGAATATATAAAGAGCAACAGTCTCAAAATGCTAGTCTGAGAGCTACCTTAAAGCATGGCCTCTTGCCTGCTCTTCTTCTCTTTAAGGGAATTATAGTAGAAGCTATTGCTTTAGGATATGATGAACATCTCCACTGACTAAAAGGTATTCCAGGTTTTGTATGGAAGATCATCTTTCTATAAGCAGCCTACTAACTTTTATCCCCTGCATTCTAATAAAAACTTCTGTGTTGGCTTTTAATGACTGGTATCTGAAAAACGTCAAAACACTGATTCTCAGTTGTAAGTTCCTTGTCATAGATTAATCAAGATTGAACATCTGTGGTACAGCATTTCTTTCCCTTTTTTTTGTTGTTGATTTTTTAAAAACGCTCATGAAGGGCCCTTGGGACAGATGGCCCCTCACTGTTGATGGTTCGATTACCATGATCACCCACAGCTTCAGAGGAGTGCGAAGAAAAGAAATTGCTTTCTTTGTCAAGGTGTTTTCAATTCAATTCTCACCCATTAGCCCTGTTTGGTTAAGTTTGGAATTACTCTATCAGGTGATTGATGAGGGTTTTCATTTTATTATAATAGATCTTGTTTAAAAGGAATAGAAGTAGCAAAATGATATATCTAAGCTGCTATGGATTATATTTTCTTAAGGTTCTTTGAAGTTCCATTTTCATTACCTTAGCTAGAATTTGCTTATATATGAACAAAAAGAGCTTCATTGTTTTGAGTTGTGATGCTAATTTTAGATCATTCTGGGAAGAAACATTTATAAAGGCTAGAACTAGTCATTAAATTGCTTCTATAGTTTAAGTTTCAAAAGCACCAAAATAATTTTACAGTAGTAGTTGTTTAATTATCCAGATGATTCTTCAGAGTGAAGATGATCACTGGGGGATCATTATTATATTCAGATGTTTCTACACCATTGCTTGTATACATTTTTAAGAGGTTCAACAAACTGACAAATTTCCAGAATTGTGTGTTTTTAATTTTAAATATGTACATGATATAAAGCAATAAGTAGAAGCATGATCTCTGACATTTTTGTAACTGGTTATAAAGTAAGACATCTTGAAATAATATTTTCATTTCCTTAAGGTTTCTGTATATGTAAGTCAAACTCAAATGAGTAAGTGAAGAATTATTTTGGTTCTAGAATGAGAAGATACTGATTTGAATCTATCAGTAATTAATATTCTATTTTATATTTGTTCACGTACATTTTTCCAAAGATTGTTCAGAGGAAGTCTGTAGGGTTTAGGCCATTATTTTACAAAAATGCTTAAATGTTTGGTTTGCTAAAAATATTTTCCTGTGGATAATAAGGAAAATTTCTAAACTTGTGAATATGCCTTAAACTACCATCCACTTAATGAACAACAAAATTAAATATCAACAAAGTAGAGCAAACGGCTTATTTGTAGTGTGCTTTTATATGCAGCAGTTTATGTTAGAAAGGCTGTATAATAGGAACAAGGATATCTGGATCGTGGTCTTGGCTTGAATAGGTAGTACGTCCAGACATGAAATACAATATAACTTCCTAAGTATGAGTGGTAAAAAAGAATCTTTAAGGGCCTTTCCCATTCAGAAAACTCTATGATTCTATCCATACATAATGAACCTTCTTTTGAATGTTTTAAAAGAAAAAAAAAGAAAACAGAGGCTCTAAATTAGTTATTATATTCACAAATATTGACATTTATCCTTTCTGTTGTTCAGATTGGAACTAATTGCTTAAATTCTACGAAAGAAAGCATTGTAGGAAAGCACAGAAAAATAATTTCTCACAGACATATTAGATGGTATGGTACAAAAAGACTTACATCTTTTTTCTTTTTTAAATTTAATTGAAGTATAGTTGATTTACAATGTTGTGTTAATTTCTGCTGTACAGCAAAATGACTCAGTTATACATACATTCTTTTTCATATTCTTTTCCATTATGGTTTATCACAGGATATTGAATATAGTTCCCTGTGCTATACAGTAGGACCTTGCTGTTTACCCATCCTATATGTAATAGTTTGCACCTGCTAACCCCAAACTCCCAGTCCATCCCGCCCCCCACATGCCCTCCTCCTTGGCAACCACAGGTCTGTCCTCTATGTCTGTTTCTTAGATATGTTCATTTGTGGTATATTTTAGATTCCACATATCATAAGGTATTTGTCTTTCTCTTTCTGACTTACTTCGTTTAGTATGATAATCTCTAGGTCCATCCATGTTGCTGCAAATGGCATGATTTCATTCAAAAAGACACATCTTATTTAGATATGGACTATCTGTGTGTATGTATCTGGCATATAGAGGTAGAAGAAATAACAGACAGTGTATCTTTATGTCTATGTAGCCATAGTTCCTCATCGTTGTTCCTTAAATCATATAGTCCCAATGTCATAAAACACTTAATTTTGAAATAAAATTATCTCCATTGCTGTACAGAAATAGAATTACCATTTTAATAGTAACTATTAGCATTGAAATATTTTAAAAACATTTTGGTAACATTTTTCTTGCTCAGATTACTTCCCACTATCACTGTCATGGTTGATATGTTCTCTGAAAATATACCTGTTGCCAGATAAAATGTATATGTAATAGAGGGAATTCTGAATTATTCATTGCCACATTTTAAAGAACCTTTTCAGTCAACAAATATTAAATTCTGTAACACGGGGTTCGTAATGCTCATCAGTGTGAGAGATACATGGTCTTTTGCTATTAGTTCTCGAAGTGTGGTCCTCAGATGAGCAGTATCAGCCTCACTTGGGAACTTGTTAGAAATGCAGTTCTCAGACCCACCTTTGACCTCCTGACTCAGAAGTTCTGCAAGTGGGACCCTGGGGTCTGTGCTTTAACAAGCTCTCTAGGCGCTTTTGTTGCACACTAAAGTTTGGGAACTATTGAGCTGGGCTTTTAAGAAGACGCTAAAATTTTAAATTAACATCTTATGTTAACTTTAAAGTAATTTGTACAAACACCTGACTATGTATGCTTTCTTAAGGTGTAGCCTGAACTTAACATTATTCAGCAATGAATTTGTTTTTACTTTTACTGTTGCTAGTAGTCTTAAAGTTTGTAATGTTATGCAGTCTATGGTACTGCAGTTTTTGGGTGGATTGGTAAAGATTTTTGTTAATATCTTGTTGGCATGAGTGGTATCTTTCTACCAGGGCTGTAAATCTATGTTTTTCTGGGTTGCACACCAAGGAAAAATGGGAGGATATATGTTTTCTGGATCTCTGGCTTCACCAAGGTCATCTGTGGCCCTAAATGAGGGAGGGAGTGAGTTGCTTTTTTAAATACTTTTTTTGTGATCAGGCTGGATATTAAATTACAATAATTAATTATTTTGCAAGCTATTTTGACAGATGTAGTGAAAATTACAATTTTAGGGGTGTGACGTCAGCAAGATGGTAGAGCAGGAGACCTCAGCCTCCATCCCCTCCCCCCACCAAATATAAACAATTAGACAGCTGTTCACAAACAAAAACTGCTCTCTGGGAGAGCTCTGGAGCCCACTTAAGAAACTTCAGCAACACAGTGGAACAAGAAACTTGAGAATAACCACAGTGGAGAAGGAAGAACAGCTTCATTTGGACTGTATCATCCCATCCCCCAGGCCAGCATTGCTCGGTACCCAGAATGACCTCTACAGCTAGAAGGAGTTCGCCTTGTAGGGAAAGAATAGTGGGATGAGTGACCAGATTCACCAGTCTTTTAGGGCACCACACAAAGGTCCCGCCTCAGTTTCTCCCACCCAGAGACTGGCAAAGCCAAGATGTATAGAGACAGCTAGGAACGAGGAAGGAAAGCTGGCCACCCAGCCCCTGTGGCAAGAGCAACTGCAGTTCCCTGTGACCTGCTCTGCAGGTGACCCCAGCTGGTTCGGAACCCCTGCAGATTTTACTGGCTTTCACCCCATGGATATTTGTGTTTGCTGACACCAGCCACCTGAGTCCCTCCTGTTTTGCCAACTAGTCTCCCAGCCTCCCCTACTGGAGCCTGGGAATCGCACCGGCAGCCAGCCCAGGCCTCTACAGCTATGCAAGTGCAAGACACCAGTCTAGACCCTCGTGGCTGACCCCCACTGCTGTGCAAGCGCTCAGGGCTAGCTCCTCCAGCTGTGCACTTGCATGCCACCGGTCTGATGCTTGTCACCGCCCTCCACTGCTCTGCGCATGCCTGAGGGAAGACCATGCAGCCGTGGGAGAGCGTGCTGACAGTCAGGGCCCCCTGCTGTTGTGGGCCTGGATCAGATCCCGTATTCTGTCGCTGGCCGGAACCACTATGCTGACCTGCAGCTAGTCCCTCCAGCTCTGTGCCTGCGTGCCTCTGCTGGGATCCTCATTATTAGCCTTCACTGCCCGGTGCTCATAGCATAACCTCTGAGAGCATACCGCTGGCACTGGCCGTACTGCTGCTCAGCCTGGCCTCTAGCCACTGGACCTGGAGGCACTACTGAGGACGCGCACAGCCCTTGGCAGCCCCAGTGGATCCCCTGCAGTACCTGCTAAGGACCATGTGACTGTAGGTGCCGTCCACCCCAACGGCCTGAGCTGACGAGCCACCACGTGCCCCCGCACCGCTAGGCAGAGAGTCACAGCACGCTCCAGCATGCCTCCACCTGCACGTGAAAGTCTTCCCTTATAGAAGTCGGTCTATAACATCTGGAAGTAATGGCTGCTTCTTCAGTGCACAGACACCTGTGCAAGGCTACAGGGATCGCAAAGACTCAGGGAAACATGACTCCGCCAAAGGAGTACAGTAAGCTTCTAGCAACTGGCTGCAAAGAAATGGAGTTCCAGGAATTGCCTGACAAAGAATTCAAAATAATTGTTCTAGTAATACTTAGATAGCTATAGGAGAACACAGAAAAACAATTTAATTATATCAGGAAAACAATACAATAACAAAATGAGAAGCGCAGCAGAGATAGAAAACAAAAAAGAACCGAACAGATTTTGGAGCTGAAGAATACAATGACTGAACTGAAGAATTTAATAGAGAGCTTCAACAGCAGACTAGACCAAGCAGGAGAATCTGTGAGCTTGAAGACAGAGCATTTGAAATTAACCGCTCAGAGGAGCAAAATGAAAAAGAAATGAAAAAGAATCATGAAAGCCTATGGGTCTTATGACACCATTAAGGCAACCAGCCATGTAGCATTGGAGTTCCAGAAGGAGAAGAGAGGGAGAAAGGGGTAGGAAA